>NC_027753.1:28317952-28324481 GCF_000695525.1 Brassica oleracea var. oleracea
TTAGATCTTCTTCTTTGTTTTGGTTGCAGTCATTGTTCTTGAGATCTGATCCCATTTTCCATTCTTCATGTTCTTACAAGAAAATACAGGTAATTAGTTAACCTGAACAATAAGTCTTTATTTCGTTAGTTCTGCTTCTTTTGATCCTGAATCTGATATTAGATCTTATGCCTTTACAGGTAGAGAGAATCTCAGTGGTATCAAGACAAACAAAATTCAAAAAAGAAACGATCAATCAACTTTCTTTTTCTTTCAGATGAAAATTTTTAGGTATCTATTAGTAGAGCCCATGAGTTTCTTCTGTTTTTGCATGTTTGAGTCCATAAACAAACATGTTCTGGAAACTACAACATTAGAATACAGTACATGAGATAGTTATATGCCTACATGCATGTATGTATATAAAGAGAGAATTGTATATATACATACATGTACGTAGTTTTGTATTTTTCAGGTGGATAACCTTAGTTTATATAAAAACTTCCTTTGTTTTCTTTCTTTACACTATGTTCTGTTCTGTAATTCTTCAGTCACTTTACACTACAAATTTTGTAATTTCTTACAAAACGTTAGTATATGCTGTGTTTTACAAAACAATTCACATTTATATATTATCACAAGTGATTGTATACAAATTTCATAAATGTTTGTATAATCCCATATGATAATTGTTATGAATTTATCTTTTTCTTTGCAAAGTTTTGCATTGAGTCCCTAGAGTGCCAATGTTCAAGTGAGTTAATATCAGCATTGTCCTGAATCTGATGACCTGTTGCTTGCGATTAAGAAGGTTTTTAATTTATATTCTTGTTAAACACATAGGTTCAGAAAACATCAACTGTATTTGTAACCTATCAATAAAACCACTCCATGTCACAAATAAACCTTTAACTTTTCACTGGACTACTTTAAGACACTCAGTAGGCCCAAAGAAAAGTACACTCTAAATTTCTTAAGAATGTTTAAACCCTCTCACTGGCTTACCTAGGCTTACCCGGTCAAGGAGCAACCTCCGAACCATTGACACATCTCAACGTTTTAACTGGTCGACTACATTCAACAAACCATGACCAAAGCTACACTTGTTACTAAGCTAAACCACTAGACCACTTACAATTATATTTACTTATACTAATACTAATAGTTATTATTATTAAACCTCCAAATTATCTTCTCCCAACCTAAATCTCTAATTCGTTTCTAAACCTAAAAATTATATGTTGTTTTGAAGGATGTCGTGGTGAGGTAGTGATCTTGCTTGAGCTTTTGGGCTAAATCTTCGAGCTCATCACTGTCTCTATTCATCCTTAGGTTGATACACTCATTACTCCTTTCAAACTAGAGTTGAAGACTTTCTTTAGGTGTTACACGAGCTACGGACTTCTATGTCTTCGGTTGATATGTCTATGTCTTAGGTTTTGAGAAGCAACAATTTGGGTTTTATTAGATTCAGAAAATAATTAGGGATTTTAGGTTGGGAGAAGATGATTTAGAAGTTTAATAATAATAACTATTAGTATGTATACGTTTCAACAGAATCGTAAGTGATCTAGTGGTTTACCTTTGTAACAAATGAAGCTTTGGTCACGGGTTCAATTCCCCTTGAGGAATAATTTCTTTTAATTTCAAAAAAACATATATCACATAAGATATAATGAATTATCTATTTTTAAGATAAAATTTTTAGAACAATCAAAGTCACTCAATGTGATAATTTGTGAAAAAAAATTGGCAAAGAATTTAAAAATATTTTTCTATACTATTATTAGCGAAGTGGTTTTTTATAGCGGAGCTCCCACGTTAAAATTTAGAGTGTCTAATATCGTTTATATTCTTAATGAATTTTTATATATAATTAAAAACAAACTTTTATTAATAATATTAAATTTAAAATTAAGATATTTCTTATATATTGTATTGTTATCTTTAAATATTATTTTCTATTATAAGGGTTAAAAATTAAGATATATAACAATTTATAATTAAATATTAATAAAAAAACATTTATATAAAGATATTTTTTTTAAAAAAATTAATATGTGAGTTTTTTAAAATTTCAATACAACAATAAAAATACATTTTAATGGAAAACTTTTTCATGCAAATAAAATTCTTTGTCGTATATAAATAATTTGATGTTCGATTTAATTTTTTTAAACATAAATAAAAAACTTATCATGATGATTTTTGAATTAATAAAATATAAACTAATAAATATTCATAAAAAGATAAGTTTGTATGTGCGGGTAAAACACCTAATATAACAATATTTTATTAGAAAATATATATATATATATTACTTCTTATTATCAAAAGGGGCTTTGTTTATTTTTGAATAGGATCTCTATAGAGTTTGAGTATGAGAAAGCCCTGGTGGATCTCTATAGGATCTCTACACATCGGGGTTTTCCCGTCAGTTCTGATTTTCCGATTGTCCTCTTCTCCCTCTTATAATACTCACAGATGTTTAAAAAACGTTAGCTTCATTATAATAAACATAATCGGAAGCAGATCAGGATCTGGATATTATAAAAAAATAATATAGGGTAGTTAGGATGGATTAATCAAACGACAAAAAGGAAACGCAAATTGCCAATTATAGACCAAAAGTCAGTGTCTCTATCTTACGCGTACTACTGGGTAATAATCCGCGCCTTACGCAGAATGTGATTATTAGTTTCATTATTTTTAATAAAAACACATTAAATCTATTTAATCTGGATATTGGTTCGGTTTTAAGTTATTTTTTGGTTTTTAATCTCCTAAAATATAACTATTATTTTAAATTAATATTTATTTTGGCTTATTCGGTTAGAATGTTTGAGTTTTTAGTTTTTTCAGAAAAAATTACTATTATTTATTTATTTTCATGTTATGAATTTTAGATAGTCGTTATGTCGAACCAATGGTTTCATATCATAGTTTGTAAACGGATAATAGTTCAAGAAAAAAAAAAAAATTATTAAGACAAATCATTTCACTACAATTTGGTCAGTAGTGAAGCATTAAGAAAAAAATATTTCAACTTAAAAAAAAAATAGATACTTCAGTTGTGGTAAATACTTAGTCACAAGGTGGTCACATCAAGGTGCAGATGTATGTGCACGTAAAAGTATATAAAAATAGTTGACAAATATATAAAGATATTGTTGATTAATATTAAATGATATTTTTGTTCAAAATAATACATAAAACATAAAATTAAAATTAATTAAAAATTAAAAAGGCCTTGACATTAGTGAATTTTTTTCATATAAAGAAAAATAAATTATATCCGTAAATAGAGGTGGACACAGATCGAATATTCGAGTATTTGGAGGCATTCATGTCGATTCAATCTTTAGCCACCTGGATAGTCGGTGACTCTGATATCCGAAATGATTTAGAATTTTAAGAATATCCGATTTGATCCGTAAATAAAATAAAATTTTAAAAATAATTGAAAATTTTAATAATAGCATTTTATTACAAAAATAAAATATTATTTAACTTTTTAAATTTTAATACCTAATATAATAAATTTAATTCATTAAAAAT
Source organism: Brassica oleracea var. oleracea (assembly GCF_000695525.1). NCBI lineage: Eukaryota > Viridiplantae > Streptophyta > Magnoliopsida > Brassicales > Brassicaceae > Brassica > Brassica oleracea. Next base: position 28,321,490 of record NC_027753.1, read on the forward strand.
ATTGTGAAACTTATATAAACTATAATATATATAACATATATGTATATATATGCATATAACAGATCGAATTAGATATCCGTTCCTAAAAATATAGGTATTTTTTTTTTGTTTTTTTTTATATTGTATTTTAGTATTTGATTTGCTTCGTAGAGTTACGGATATCCATATTTTTTTGGTTCAAATCAAAACGGATAACGAATCAAATCAAAATTTATAAATATTTTGCCCAACTTTATCCGTAAACAACAAAAATAATATATATATATATATATATATATAGTTTAGTTTAGTTTTTGATTCGTTATTTGTTTTGATTCAAACCGAAAAATCCAAAGTTTTATTGGAACCATGCATGTGAGTTTTATATTAAAAAAATACGAAATATATAGTGTAAGCACATTTATAAATATAGTGTAAACGCGTTAACATATTTATTATCAAATCATTGTGAGGTTGCCACGTGTCTATTATAGTGTGAATGCATTTATTACAATGCTTTTCTTTTAATATATAAGGAATATTTTATAACTTCTTTTTAATCGAAACAATTTTCTTTTGAATAAGCATTTTTATTTATAAAAATATTTAGGGGGGGGGGGGCAAAAATTGTCGTTTCTTCTAATAGTATAAAGGAAAAAAGTTTCTCAGCTACACCATGTATACTATAATATGGTGCAAACCATCCAGACTATATAAATGTGTCGATAACTACACAATGTATATGATAAATACATGCCACATATACGACGTTAATAAAAATATGGTGCCAACATCATAACGAGGTTCAATTGATTTTAGTTAAAATAATTGGGGTCAGAGCGTAATTAATTAAAGTTAAACTCCGACCCGAACCAAACAAAAAACCCGACCCAGACTTAACTACTTCCTCCCCCAAATCGATTTCATTTTGAAATCTAGGGTTCATCCTTCAAAACAGAGAGAAAGAGACAGAGAGGGGTTTGGTGTTATCGATTAAATATGAGTGAATTGGAATCCGGATGAGCTAATCGAAGAAACAAGGCGACAATGAGGTAAGAACCCTTGCTTGTTTACTTTGATTATTAGAATCAATTGATGGCTTTACCATGTTCTAATGCTATTTTAATGGCAACAGCGATTCAATCCCGGTGAAGATTAATTGCTTCCATTCCGGTGTGTTCAAATATGATGAAGATGGGAAGCTATATTATGTCGATGGTTTTATGGATCAGTTCGAAGTCAATGGTGATGAAGTTTTTGAAGAATTCCTGAAGATCATGGTTCTAAAAGTTAGTGTGGGGAGAATGTGGTACAAGTTACCGTATGAGGATATCTCAGAGAAGAAGGAGTTGCTTGAGAATGGAGAGAAAAACAAAAAGAGGATGGCTTCTAATGGTCGTTATTATGGGGAACTTGATGTCTTCATAGAGAAACCTGAAACTAGTGAAGACGACGAGGTTGATGCTGAGCTACAGAATGACGAGGTTAATGGTAAAGAGGCTGCAAGGACTGAGCTACAAAATGACGAGGTTGATGGTAAAGAGGTTGATGCTGAGCTACAAAACGACGAGGTTGATGGTGATGATGAAGCAGAAGAGAGTGAAGATGAGTATCAAGCGAGTGATAAATCTGATGATGAAGAGGATCTTGACAGAAATTTTGAAGAGGATCTTGAGATGTTTAGGGATGAGAACTATGAGGATGAGATTGTAGACGATGATGAGGTATATCCTGACACGGAACAGTCATCTGATGATGAAGAGGAACAAGCTGAGAGGATGGCTAATAGGGGTGAATTAGATGGCGTTTATAGTCTTAGGCAGACCTTTTACAGTGGTGAAGAGTTCAAGAAGCAAGTGATCAAGTATATTCTGCAGTCAAGAAGAAATGTAGTCTATGACAGATGGGAGAAGACAAAGATTGGTGCTAAATGCAGTGGTAGAGGTTGTGTGTGGCGTATATACTGCTCAGTAGAGAGACCCATTCATAAATGGATGGTGAAAGTGTACGTTAACACACATACTTGCCATCCCACAGGTAAGTGTAAACTCATCAAAAGCCCTGCCATTGCTGAAGTTATGTTGGAGAAAATCAGGAAGGAACCTGAAATGAGTGCTCCAATGATTAGAGAAGAGTTTAGGGAGAAGTACAACATCATTATCTCCCCCGAGCAGGCAAAGATTGCTAGGCGTATTGTTCTTGATAAGCTACAGGCCGAATGCAATGAACATTTTGCAAGGCTAAGAGACTATGAGATGGAACTATTACGGTAACATTTTTTAATTTTAAACTTTCTTAATATTGTTTATGGTTAAGTGTTCTTATGACTAAATGGTTTATTTTTTTTAAATGCAGCTCAAATCCTGATAGCAAAATAGAGATCAATACAACAACGAAACCAAATGGAGCGAAAGCATTCCACTCCATGTATATCTGTTTTGACAAAATCCGCGTGGCATGGAAGGAGTATTGCAGGCCGGTTATTGGATTAGATGGGACATTCCTCAAGCACAGCTCTCTACAAGGACTGATTCTTACCGCGATAGGAAGGGATCCCAATAACCAGATATACCCAATAGCATGGGCTGTGGTCGACTCTGAGAGCAATGATAATTGGCAATGGTTCATTCACAGGTTGAAGATTCATTTGGGTTTAGGCGAGGGTGATGTTGTGACAATCATATCAGATCAGCATAGGGGATTGATTCATGGAGTTGCTGTCGAGTTGCCAAGAGCTGAACATAGAGCTTGTGCTAGGCACATCTACTCTAATCTGAAGAAGAATCATAAGTCTGATAAACTAAAGCCTCTCTTCTGGCGCATTGCAAGTAGCTACAACGAGGGTGACTATGAGAGGAGTTTGGACGTTTTCAAAAAGTTTGATCCGCTAGCAGCTGAAGAACTTATGAAGAAGGATCGTTCTACTTGGTGCAGGGCATTTTTCCAGATAGGTTCGTGTTGTTCTGATACACACAACAACTTCACAGAGTCTTTCAATAGGACCTTGAAGATA
>NC_027753.1:28324957-28362121 GCF_000695525.1 Brassica oleracea var. oleracea
GTGGTGGTGAAGGCCACAACTCAAGGAAGTGTCCTCGTGAGGTACATTGTCGTCGTCACAATTGTATACCTTTTTTCTTTCTCGTGTTTGATTCTCTTTATTATGTTGCAGTCTGATGAAAGCAGAAAGCATAGGCGTCTCAACATGGAACAACAATCACATGAGCAAGCAATCGAGGACGTTTCCTCAACTGCACCACCTGCTACACAACCTTGACTTCTCTAGAATGTCTTTTTCTTCTCTCGGATGTCTTTTTTTCCTCTTTCGATGTCGTCTTTGGTCTTTGGATATGACCTTTCTCTGTTCGGATATGTCTCTCTTGTTATGTATGATCACCTATTTTGGATGTTAAAGCAATGAGTTCAAACTCATTTTTTTATTGCTAACTGAAGTTGATTTCCAAACATTGTCAAACCATTACATAGTTAAGCATTACAACAACAACATTACAAAGGTTTTTAAAGATAATGAGCATGTCTTTAGAGCTTGAGAAAGGCGTTAATGATGTCTTCTTCCACTTCGGCATTTTTGGCCAATTCACTTTGAAGCATCGAAATGGTCTTCTTCAATCCCATAATAGTCTTGTCCTTCTGGCAAATTTCGTTTCTAGCTTCAATCAAAGCTTTTTTTTGCCATCCAAAAGCTTCTCCCTCATTGAACCATTGAAAAAACCCGCAATCACCTCCACTCTAACACAAACACAAAATTTAAAACTTCCCAAAGAACTCCATGACTATACCATACATGATTCACAATTAGTTTATACCTTGAATTTTTCACACCCATAGAACCTTCGACCCGGATTTCTGTCAGTCCAAGCTTGAGATATCTTCGCCAACAACCCACAGTAACAAAGCACATTGCTTTCATTTGCCTTGCCATTTCCCTTATTGCTCCATCTTCCACCAAATTCCATCTCTCTTTCTCTCTTTCTCTGTTTATGTCTCTTTCTCTCTGTCTCTTTCTCTCTGTTTTGAAGGATGAACCCTAGATTTCCAAATGAAATCGATTTGGGGGAGGAAGTGGTTAAGTCTGGGTCGGGTTTTTCATTTGGTTCGGGTCGGAGTTTAACTTTAATTAATTACGCTCTGACCCCAATTATTTTAACTAAAATCAATTGAACCTCGTTATGATGTTGGCACCATATTTTTATTAACGTCGTATATGTGGCATGTATTTATCATATACATTGTGTAGTTATCGACACATTTATATAGTCTGGATGGTTTGCACCATATTATAGTATACATGGTGTAGCTGAGAAACTTTTTCCTAGTATAAAACACCCGCTCTGAATCGATCTTTGTCCGAACAACAACCATCTCTCATATCCTGCAGATCAGAAACACATGTCTATCAGAAACACATGTCTTCCAATGGAAATAGAAACCGTAACCGACACTACCGTGCCAAACCATGACGAGACTGAGATAGAGTCAACAGAGTTCGAGAAGAATCAGAAACGGTACCAAGATCTGATCTCCACGTTTCCTCACGTGAAAGGCTGGGGGTTTAAAGATCCCTTTATCAGGTACGGTGGTCATTGGTGGATACAGACAATCCTTGAAGGTTCACTTTACGCGCAAGAGTTCTTCCAAGCGCGACCCAGTGACTTCTTCATCTGTAGCTATCTAAAGACAGGTACCACTTGGCTCAAATCACTAACATTCATAATAGCCAACCGATCTCGCTTCGATGATTCCACGAACCCTCTCCTAAAACGTAACCCTCATGAGCTTATTCCTTTCCTTGAGATCGAGTTCCCTGTGTTCCCTCAAGTTGATAGCCTCAAAGACAAAGGGAACACTCTGTCCTCAACTCATATGCCATACAAGTCACTACCCGATTCAGTTGTGAAAAAGGGTTGTAAGATGGTTTACATCTGGAGAGACCCAAAGGATACTTTCATCTCCTTGTGGCATTTCTTCCAAAAGAAAATGTCAGATAGTGGCCCGCTCGACAGTCTTGAGAATTGTTTTGATATGTTCTGTAAAGGTTTTTCTGGGTACGGTCCTTATCTTGATCACGTCCTGGCATATTGGAAAGCTCCCCAAGAGAATCCAGATAAGATTTTATTCCTTAAGTACGAAACTTTGAGTGCTGATCCTTTGCCTCACGTGAAGAGATTGGCTGAGTTCATGGGTTATGGATTCACAGATGAGGAAGCGAAGAATGGGGTCGTTGAGAAAGTTGTGAATCTTTGCAGCTTCGAGACGTTGAAGAACCTTGAAGCTAACAAAGGAGATAAGGAGAGAGAGCTTTCACAAAGAGCGCGTATTTCAGGAAAGGAAAAACCGGAGATTGGGTGAATTATCTGACTCCAGACATGGCAGCTCGTATTGATGGGATAATGGAAGAGAAATTCAAGGGTACTGGTTTGCTTGAATATGGTAAATGAGGACAACGACTGATCCTTGTATGCTTGTTTAAAGCATATGTTTTGTCACATTTTTTATATATGTACTACGTTATATATTGGATGAATAAAACTTGTTTCTGTTTCAAGTGAATGTATTATCAATAGGAAAATGAAATTGGCTTTGCATGGTGCACAAGTGTATTGGCTCAAAATATTGTCATATTGAACTTTTAAATTAATTAGTACGAATCTATATATAATTTTAAAAATGTTCAAGTATCATATATTTATATAATTTTTTGAAGAAATCATATATACATCGACCGTCACATCAGCTAATTTTAAAGGTGTCGATATCACAATCATTTTTTAATGACATAGATGTCGTTTGTGTAACATTATTTTAAAAATAAAACAAATAATTATTTTATAAATATACAAAAATCTAAAACAAATTTATAAACTATAATTATTTAAATAATATTAACTAAAAGATAAATAAAAATGGATTTTTAATCATATATAATTAATTTTGTTTTTCTCCCCTCGATCTGATAAACAAGATTTATGTTTTTGTTATAATGATTTAGTCTCATCACTTGCTCTTTCTTTGTATTAAAGAATTTAGTTCGATTGTGTAATCATGCGTCTAACTTTGTTTTGATAAAAAAAGTTACTCCATCCGTTCCTAAAAGATTTATGTTTTAGAATTTTCACACTTTTTAATAAAACATATTAAAACTTAGCTATAAATGCATAGTTTTTTGTAATTTTATATTTCCTATATTTTTAAACCAATAAGATTTTAACAAATGTAATTAATGTTTTTGAACTTCACATTTTTTTATTATTAGTTGACAAAAATTATATTGGAAATATAAACAAAATTTTTCTCTAGATCTTTTAGGAACGGAGAGAGTATTATATAAGATAAATTTTAATTTCTTTTGGTTAATTTTAAACAACACTAAATCGTAAACAAGAAGCCTTCTCTATCTCCACTTACGTTTTTTTTTTTTTGTTTAATCGTCTTCTGTTAAGTAAGCGCCTAAAGAATCTGCAACATGTATTTTAAATATCGCTGCCATCATGGACCCGTCACCAATGGCACCATCGTACATCGTGCGCAAATCGACATACTCATAAATGTTTTACGTGGATAAACGAAATTAGCTTCATTACTAAACGTAATCGGATCCAGATCCGGTCCTTGGTAAACACATGAACAATGTGGATAGTGGCCAGTGACCAGTCTATTTTATACTATGTTTTTAATGAAAGTATTATAAAAAATGAATATAGTAATTAGGATTAGTATAACGACGACAGGTACAATTAAAAAACAAACGTCAATGTCTATGTCGTTGCTTCTAATATATAAAGCCCGCTCTGATCCGATCTTGTCCGAACAACCATTTCTCATCTCACACAGATCAGAAACACATGTCCTCCAATCTTCTTCCTGTATCTCCAATGGCAACAGAAACCGTAAGAGACAGTACCGTGCCAAACCATGACGAGACGGAGTTAACAGAGTTCCAAAAGAATCAGAAACGGTACCAAGACCTGATCTCCACGCTGCCTCACGTGAAAGGCTGGAGGCCGAAATCTCCCCTGATTTGGTACGGTGGTCATTGGTGGATACAGTCTTTCCTTGAAGGTTCCCTATACGCGCAAGAGTTCTTCCAAGCGCGACCCAATGACTTCCTCATCTGTAGCTACCCAAAGACCGGTTCCACCTGGCTCAAATCTCTAACATTCACAATAGCCCATCGATCTCGTTTCAACGATCTCGCTTCAACGATCCCACAAACCCTCTCCTCAAACGTAACCCTCACGAGCTTATTCCTTTCATTGTCCTCACATTGATGTTCTCCAAGACGAAGGGAACACTCTGTTTTCAACTCATATGCCACACGATTTCTTACCCGATTCGGTTGTCAAGTCGGATTGTAAGATGGTTTACATGTGGAGAGACCCAAAGGACACTTTCATCTCCTTTTGGAGTTTCATCCAAAGGCAAAGGTCAACTCGTGGCCCGCTCAGTAGTCTTGAGGAGTGTTTTGATATGTTCTGCCAAGGTATTTCTGGGGAAGGTCCTTATCTTGATCATGTCTTAGGTTACTGGAAAGCTCACCAAGAGAATCCAGATAAGATTTTGTTCCTTAAGTACGAGACTGTGAGAGCTGATCCTTTGCCTTATGTGAAGAGATTGGCTGAGTTCATGGGTTATGGATTCACAGATGAGGAAAAGAAGAATGGTGTTGTTGAGAAAGTTGTGAATCTTTGCAGCTTCGAGACAATGAAGAATCTTGAAGCTAACAAAGGAGATAAGGAAAGAGAAGATCACCCTTCTCCTTATACAAACAGCACATATTTCAGGAAAGGAAAGACCGGAGACTGGGTGAATTATCTGACTCCAGAGATGGCTGCTCGTATGGATGGGATAATGGAGGAGAAGTTCAAGGGTACTGGTTTGCTTGAAAACGGTGAATGAGCTAGTTCTTGTTAGGGGAGAAACGACTGATCCTTGTATGCTTGTTTAAAGCAGAAGTTTGCTCTTTTCGATTATCTATGTACTACGCTACATATTGGATGAATAAAACTTGTTTCTGTTTCATATGAATGTATTGTCTGTCTATAGGAAAAATGAATTGGCTTTGCATGATATGGTGTAGTCTCGATCCTCTGCAACTTGTGTTTTTATATTCATAATACAGATACGCATCACATGAAGTAGGTCTGTGATAATGGGGAAATTACATCGTTTTTTGTGTTAGTAAGGGGACAAGTGGTGCAACCGCTCCCGAACCTTATCGCGTGTTGTCAAAGTTTTAACAAAATGCCTCGAGTTTCTATAAATATATACTGTTATATTAAATATAAGAAAATGAGTCTAAAATTATTCTATATGAATATATTTATGTTTTCATAATAAATTTAAAATTTGTATTTGTTATTTATTCTAGAGCTTACAAAATTAACGAGCCAGTCCTGATTAGGATCATAACTTCAAACCTTTCCCTCGTTATAAATAAGATGATACAAATTATAGACAATGGTGTAAAACCAGAACCAAAGAGAAAAACAGAGCATCTTGAAGAAATTAAAGAAAATGCATTTCACTGATCATGTTGAAGCAAGCCAGTATCTTTGAATTTATCTTCCACTAACTGATGGATACGAGCAGCCATCTTCGGAGTCAGATAATTTGCCCAATCTCCAACCTTTCCTTTCCTGAAATACGCATAAACCGCAGGACAATCCAGTCTCTCTTTATCTCCTCTGTTAACTTCAAGATTCTTAAACGTCGCGAAGCTAAAAAGATTCACAACTTTCTCAGCAACCTGTTGAGAAACACTAAACATATACAAGTGGTTTTCTTCGTTTCAGGATGGTGGTAGTTCAGAAAGAAAGAAAAAACTGTAAAGCCATGTAAATATGTTTTAGTAAATATCATTTATCAAACCATCAACCAGAGCTCCAAGATATGTTTTGGGCATTACATTTATTCAATGACAGGACAGTACACAGGTTATTTGAAACAAAGCATGAGTTTTTGAAAATAGGATGTGGCACAACCAACCGTAGTTTTACCAAAACAAATTCTTCGCCTTGTAGATGAAAGCTTCAACCACGTAGAACCAGAATCTGCTCCAAGGAGAGTCAAAAGAGAGAGATGAGAATATTCCGAGAAGTACTGTCACATAACCTGCAGCAGAACTCCAGTAGAAAGATACTATGTCGATTTGGCTCTCTTCTTCCTTCCATTCATTATCTGGTACTTGAAAGTTACTGTTGTCGCAGCTTCTGTTGATTTGTTGTCCACAGAGAAGAGAATTACCTAAAAAGCTTTGTGTATCAAAGGTATTGAACTGGTTTCCTTGTGGAATGGCTCCTGATAAGTTGTTGAACGAGACATTGAAGACTGCAAGGCTGTTCAACTCGGTTAATTCTTGTGGGATCCGACCTTGTAGCCTATTGAAAGAGATATCAAGGCTTTCCGCATTCTTCAGACCTGAAAAGCTTTCTGGTATTACTCCTGATAAGTTGTTGTGAGAGAGATTGAGACCCTGTAGCTCCACAAGACCTCCAAGCTCGGCTGGGATCTCACCACTGAGCTCATTTTCTGAGAGATCTATTCCAAACAGTAATTTGAGATTTCCACCTAGGTAGGCATCATATCGGTGTTTCATTGAAAATTCAATTTTAATCTGGTCGTTTGACCAATTTTCCGTGATTAGCTTGTCCTGCACAATAGCAGAATTGAAATATAAAGCACCTTTCAGATAAAAACCAAAGAACTGCGAAAAACCTATGAAAGAATCTTTTTCCCCCAAAACAAAGGATGTATGGCTGAGGCATGAAGGCATGGATCCATTCAATCTGTTTTTGGCAAGATCCATCAGTTGGATCATTCTTAGGCCACACAACTGGCGAGGAATACTGCCTGTTAAATTATTCCCCCTCAGAAGAAGAATACTGATGTTTTGGGTGTTGATGAACTTTTGGAATATTTCCAGACAATTTGTTATTTCTCAGATCAAGTACAGAGACATTCGTTAGCAGGGTGTATGGGATTTGTCCTGATAAATGATTGTCTTGAAGGAGTAAAGCTACTGTATATTCTGAATTGTGATAGCAATAAAAGTATCTATCGCTATAGAATCGATCTGACGTTCGTTACAAACACCAAATCGTAGCTTATTTGTAAAGAATCCCGAAAGAGAACGATCCTTTCCAATTATAAGCCCTAAATACGAATTACAGAGATAAGTCCAGATTAAGAAAATCACAATACAATTTTCATGAATGAATCTAACAAAAATGAACTTTCTTTTCTGTTTATAGTTGAGTCAACAGAAAGATGAACTCAACCACTAATGAGATGACACCTGGCCGCTTCTCTGTCCTTTTTTAACAACTCGTAACAAACCTCCTTCGCCTTTATTCTTTTGCCATGTGTCACTCTTATTTCTCTGTATCAAATCCTTCCCTCCAAAAGAACCTTGACCACAAGGTTATGGTAAAAAATATGGAAACTTCTTCTGCAAGTCATAAAGAAATTCCCAGGTTGCAGTATCTTCACTCTCATCCCTCCACTTAAGAAGAATCATCGTAGCTGCTCTGTTTTGTCGCTTCACAATCTTCCTTCCCAAACAAGTCTCCGGAACCTTGATCACCATGTCAGTCAAGATAATAGGGAGCTGCGTTGTTGATATCGCAGTACCTATCACTCTTTTGAGCTGCGAAACGTGGAACAGCGGATGAATTCTTGAGGAACTAGGTTAACTCCAACTTATATACCACACTTCCCATCTTACCAATGATCTTGTAAGGACCATAGAACTTAGGGGCAAGTTTCGGAGATCCACGCAAGACAACAGATTTTTGACGATAAGGTTGTAGCTTGACAAAGACTAAATCTCTAATCTCGAAGCTCCTATCACGGCGGTGCTTGTCAGCTTCCTGTTTCATGCGATGCTGTGCCCGCAACAAATGAAACTTGAGGATTAAAATCATCTTCTCACGATCCTCCAAACACTTAGCAACCACTTGAACTTTGGATTCTCCAGCCATATATGGAAGATGTGCTGGTGGTGGTTGACCGTAAACAGCTTCATAAGGAGTAGTTTGAGTAGCAGAGTGAAAGTCTGTGTTGTACCAAAACTCGGCTAATGGCAACCATTTGCTCCAGAGATGCGGTTTATCACTTGTCATACATCTCAAATATGTTTCCACACAACGATTGACCGCCTCCGTTTGGCCATCACTCTGTGGGTGATAAGCCGTAGAAAGGTTAAGAGAACAGCCATGTAGTGTGAACAATTCTTGCCAAAACTCACTGAGAAAGATAGCATCTCTGTCACTCACAATCGAACGAGGGAACCCATGTTGACGATAGACTGTATCCAAGAAGACCTGAGCCACAGAAGCAGCATTGTAAGGGTGTGATAACGCCATGAAGTGACCTGCTTTGCTCAACCTATCAACGACGACAAAGATGATCGACTTCCCATAAGAAACCGGTAAACCATCGATGAAATCCATTGATATATCAACCCACACAGCCTCTGGAATAGGCAATGGTTGTAAGAGACCCGGTGATGCGGCATTATCATACTTGCACCTCTGACACACACCACATCCTCTTAAGTAAGCCTGAATATCCCTAGCCAATCCCTTCCAATAGAACAAGCTTTTAACTCGTTGGACCGTCACATCTCTTCCCGAATGTCCCCCTTGACTTGAACAATGTAACCACTCCAATATTTAATTTCGTAACTCTCCATCATTTGGTACCACAATCTTATTCTTCCTCCTAAGGATTCCTTGAGACCAAGAGAAATGCTTCTTAGCTTTCGGATCCTTCTGTAACTGCTCGATTATCTCCATCAACAACTGATCTTGCTCATAACCACTCATAATCTTCTGGAGCAAATCACATTGTAAAACAGTCATAGCCATATGTAATATCTCAGATCCTTCTACTCGAGATAAAGCATCTGCGGCCACGTTGTCTTTCCCTTGTTTGTACTGAATCTCATAGTCAAACTCTAACAGCTTAGGAAGCCATTGTTGTTGCACTGGGGTGTTTAATCGTTGCTCCAAAAAGTACTTAATGCTTCTCTGATCCGTCCTAATCACAAAGTGATTTGTGAGAAGGTAGTGGCGCCACTTCTGAACTGCAAATACCACTGCTAACAGCTCCTTTTCATAGATTGATAAATGCAATTGTTTTCCTTTTAGTTGACGACTGATATAAACCAAAGGGTGCCCTTCTTGCATTAGTACTGCACCAATACCATTGCCACAAGCATATGTCTCAACTACAAAAGGCTTATCAAACTGAGGTAAAGCTAGAACATGAGCATTACATAGCGTTTTCTTCAGTTCTTCAAACGCTACTTGTGCTTCCCCATTCCATTCATATCCATCTTTCTTCGTTAATGCAGTCAAGGGTCGAGCAATGATACCAAAATCCTTCATAAAGCGTCTGTAGTACCCCGATAAAAAAAACCCTCTAAGCATTTTCACTGATTTTGGTTGAGGCCACTCCTCAACTGCCTTAACCTTGCGTGGATCAATAGAGACTCCGCTTGCCTGAATGAAATGGCCAACGTATTCTACATGATCCGTAGCAAACTCACATTTACTCCTTTTAGCATACAACTTGTTAGCTCTCATCAGCTTAAAAACTTCCTCCAAATGTAATTCATGTTCTTCCTCAGATGAGCTATACATCAATATGTCATCGAAGAATATCAGCACAAATTTTCTGAGAAACTCACTGAAAACATGATTCATTAAGCCCTGAAACGTCGCCGGTGCATTGGTTAAGCCAAAGGGCAGTACCAAATACTCAAAATGACCACTGTGTGTTCTAAAAGCCGTTTTATGAATGTCACTCTCCTCCATTCTGACTTGATGATAGCCTGCTCTCAGATCAATCTTTGAGTACACACGTGAACCGCCGAGCTCGTCCATCAAATCTTCGATCAATGGTATAGGAAACCGGTCTTTGATGGTCATATTATTCAGCCTTCTATAATCCACACACAATCTCCAAGTGTTGTCTTTCTTCTTCAGAAGAACAACTGGTGATGCATAAGGACTTGAACTAGCTTGTATTGTTCCCGCCTTCAATAACTCTTGCACCATTTTATCAATTTCATTCTTCTGATGAACCGCATATCTGTAAGGTCTTTGGTTCACCGGGTCAGACCTTTCCTTCAATACTATCTTGTGATTGTGATTAGTTCTGAAAGGTGGTAAGGATGTAGGTTCTGTGAATATGTCTGCATACTCATTTATTAATCTCTCAATACCTCCTTTCAAACTCTTCTGTCCTGCTTCACTACTCAATACCCTCAAGGACAACAGACTCTCTTAAGTATTCTCATATGTATAAATCATATTCAACTGCATTGTAGAATCACCGCTCTTATCCTTCTTTTTAAACTTCACTTCTCTCACTGACCTCGGTCGCAAGCCATTTAGCACAACCTTCTGTTGCTCCCACTTAAACCTCATTTCCAACTTATCAAAGTCCCAAGTGATTGGATCAAGTCTCGCTTACCACTGTACACCAAGCACCACATCATGACCTCCCAAAGGTATCACCATAAAGTCAGATAGAAACTGATGACCCTGAAATTCCCACCTGAAATCATCAACTCTTCCACAAACTGTAATTTGATTCCCATCTGCGACAGAAACCTTGGTTCACCCTGCCTCTTTAATTTTACAACCAAGCATCTCTACCACCTTCTTATCAATGAAATTGTGTGTTGATCCCGAATCAATAAGCACATATAACGTCTTCTTGCCATGAATTCCTCGAACATTCATTGTAGTATAGTCACTGATACCAGCAATCGCATTGATTGAAATCCTGGCTTGTTCTGTTTCTGCATAATGCTCCTCATTTTCAACGTACTCTAACGCTTCATGAAACTCGTCATCTTCTTCACACTCCATGAAAAACAATTGTGTTTTCTAATGCTTCATATAGTGATCAGGCGTGTACTTCTCATCACAGTAATAGCATAATCCTTTTGCTCTTCTCTCACTCATCTCTGCCTGAGATAGAAAAGGTTTCAACTTCCCATTAGCCTCCTTATGTTTACTTCCTTCCTCCTTCGGCTGTGCAATGAACCCTCGTTGTGGATTGTGGTTTGATTGCGACCTCTGAGGCACCCAACTAGCTTTGCTCTCCTTCCTCGGATGTGCTTTCTCATATAATCTCCCCAGCACCAAGCATTGTCTAGTTGATTGTGGACTGAACATACGTACATGCATCTGTGTATCCAATCTTAGACCTGCCAGATATGCACTCAGTAAATATTCCTCAGACATTCGTAACCTTGATCTTATCAACTCAAACTTCGCATGATATGCAGCAATTCCTTCAGTTTCTCTCAATTCTTTCAGTTCTGCCATCGGATCATCAAGAACTTCCTCAAATCTTTCTTTGAGTCTGTTCTTGTAAGCTCTCCAGTTACGCAATACCACCGCTTCTTCATCCTCTTGACGTAAATCCTGATGCCAAGTCGATGCATCGCCATCAAAATGCATAGACGCAATCCCCACTTTAGCCTCCTCCGGTGTATTATCAATAGTAAAGAACTCCTCCGCCTTACTAAACCACTCATTGATTTTACCACCATCAAACCTTGGAAAATCAATCTTCGTCAATCGCGTTCTTCCTGGATACGTATGTACCTGATCGTGACGATTGTAACGGTATGGTTCATTTGTCATCGCACCAACGCCCTGAACTTCGCCGCGATTCAGCTCACCACTTGTCGAAGCATTCGCCGGATTTTGATTCGTCATTACTTTGAAAGCTTCGATCATCTCCCTCGCTCCATCGCGACGCTCATTCTGCTCGATCTGAGATGCGATCGCCTTCTCCAGTGCCTCAAATCAATTTGCCAACGCGCCTTCCATCTCCTTCGCCGCAAACCGTCTGATAACGCATGCGACCTTGTTCCCGCCATAGATTCCGATCACACCACGAGAAAAAATTTCCGAGGATACGACGGCTTCTGATACCACTTGATAGCGATAAAAGTATCTTTCGCTATAGAATCGATCTGGCGTTCGTTACAAACACCAAATCGTAGCTTATTTGTAAAGAATACCGAAAGAGAACGATCCTTTCCAATTATAAGCCCCAAATACGAATTACAGAGATAAGTCCAGATTAAGAGAATCACAATACAATTTTCATGAATGAATCTAACAAAATTGAACTTTCGTTTCTGTTTATAGTTGAGTCAACGGAAAGATGAACAACCACTAATGAGCTGACACCTGGCCACTTCTCCGTTCTTTTGTAACAACCCGTAACAAACCTCCTTCGCCTTTATTCTTGTGCCATTTGTCACTCTTATTTCTCTGTATCAAATTGTATTGCGGAGGAATATTCCCAGATAAATGGTTTGCAGAGAGGTCAAGGAGCTGAAGATAGGGTATGTATAAGATGTGAAGGATGATTATTATTAAGATGTACACTACACTTATATACAAGAATAGAAGATCCTAGAATGGAAAGCTATAATTAAAGAGAATCATCAATATACAAAGTATCAATTGAGATATCTTCTTTACACGCCCCCTCAAGATGGAGGGAGGTGAATCACTCCAATCTTGGAGCATGCCACCTTGAAGCTTGCACGAGGTAGGGGCTTCGTTAAGTCGTCTGCGAGCTGATCCTTGGAAGAGACGTGAGTTACTAGTAGAATACCAGCTTGGACTTGACCTCTGATGTAATGATAATCAAGCGCAAGGTGCTTCATACGCGAATGGAAAACTGGATTAGCACTCAGATATGTGGCACCTACATTGTCGCAGTGAATTACCGGTGCCTTCGGAAGCTTGATGTGAAGTTCAGAGAGAACATTACATATCCATCGAACCTCAGATGCTGCATTGGCAATAGCTCGGTACTCAGCTTCCATTGAAGACCGCGCAACTCCATTTTGTTTCTTTGCTGACCAAGAAATAGGTTGATTGCCAAGATAGACAATGTAAGCATTGGTAGAGGCATAGTCATCAGCATCACCTGCCCAATCTGCGTCCGAAAAAACATGAAGATTGAGAACATTGTTGGACCGGAGAAGAATGCCATGAGACGAGGTTCCAGCGAGGTAACGAAGGACGCGTTTAGTAGCCTGCCAGTGCTCGTCTGTAGGACAGTGCATGAACTGAGAAAGTTTGTTGACGGCGAAGCAGATATCAGGCCTAGTGAACGCTAGATACTGCAAGCTTCCCACTACCATACAATATTCAGTAACATTAGTGATCGGTGTTCCAGACTTCAAAGAGAGCTTCGGTGAGGTCTGCATCGGAGTAGCGACTGTCTTTGCGTCAAGCATGTTTGTCTTGACGAGGAGATCCAGTATGTACTTGCGTTGCATGAGATGCAGACCTTGACTTGTTTTTGTAACTTCAATGCCAAGAAAGTAATCAACTTCACCTTGATCTTTGAGAGAAACCCGCTGACCTAGTGCTGTAATGACACGAGAGACTGCTTCATCATTGTTGCCTGTGACTAGAATATCATCGACATAAATGAGAACGTAGACAAGAAGATTCCCTTGAGAATATACGAAGAGTGAGGCATCTGCATAGCTGTTAGTGAAACCAGACTGAGAGAGGAATGTTTTGAGTTCCATATACCAAGCGCGAGGAGCTTGTTTAAGACCGTAGATCGCTTTCTTCAGACGACACATATGCGTGGGACGATCAGCATCAACAAACCCTGGTGGTTGTTCCATGAAAACTTCTTCCTTCAGAGTACCTTGGAGAAACGCTTGATTGACATCTAACTGACGAATAGGCCAAGATTACTTGCCTCATAGACAAGAACAAGACGAATGGTGACCGCTTTGATGACCGGACTAAACGTTTCCTTATAGTCAAGCCCATACTCTTGATGGTTTCCTTTGGCTACCAAGCGTGATTTGCGTTGACGTGGCTTGCCATTAGAGAAAAACTTGTTCTTATAGACCCAACGACAGCCAATAACGTTTTGTGAATGTGTAGCAGGTACTAGATCCCATGTTTCTTTTTCAATCTGACCTGCAATCTCCTCAGACATGGAGACACACCACAACTTGTCTTTTAGCGCTTGTTTGTAAGTAGAAGGCTCAGGCTCATACGCTTGATGAAATGCAGCAGTGAGGGAAAACTTTTTAGTAGGTTTTGAGATCTGATTTTTGGCTCTAGTTCTCATTTGATGGGTGTTTTGTGGTGGTTGAGGGTTGTTGTACAGAGATAGTAGGTGCAGAGGACTGACCAGTGGGTCTTTGGGAGGTGGAGGTATCTATTTGTGTATTTGGGACAGTGGCTGGACCAGTGGGCCTTTCGGTGGTTAAGTTAGGTTGGTCTGGAATAGACAGGTTATTTGGGAGAGTTGGTTGGCCAGTGGGGCTGAGAGAGGAAGACATATTAGAAGATGAAGAAGAAGAGTTTAAAGAAGGTAATACCTGAGATGGAGTTGTAGCAGAGGCGGTTGGTGGAACAGGCTGGTGAGGACCCAAAGGCTGAACCATATGAACTTTAGTGAACGAAACTGAACTCTGAGACGGTGCTTCCTCTGACTGTTGAACCTTAGCATGATCTGTAAGTGAGCTGAACGGAAACGTGAACTCATCAAACTGCACATGTCTGGATGTATAGACACGACCAGTGAGCTTGTCAAGACAATAGTAAGCACTCTGAGTCAGCGAGTAACCCATAAAGACACATGGAGTTGATCGATCGTCAAGTTTATGAGTTGAGTATGGCCTAAGCCACGGGTAGCAACAACAACCAAACGTCCTCAACTTCTCATAGTTCGGTGCTTGTCCTAATAACTTCTGATAGGGAGATTGATTTGCAAGCACCAGTGTTGGAAGACGATTAATAAGATAAATCGCAGTAGCAAACGCATAAGGCCAGTAGGTCTTTGGAACCGAGGCTGTAGAGAGCAGCGACATACCAGTTTCCACAATATGCCGATGTTTACGTTCAGAGAGGCGTTGTGTTCCGGCGTATGCGGTAGAGAAGTTAGATGCGAGATGCCATGCGTCTGAAGGTAAGAACGTAGTGCAATGTATTCACCACCATTATCCGAAAACAAAGTTCCAATCTTCGTTTGAAAGTGATTTTCCACAAGTGGTTTGAATGCTAAGAAAACGTCTTTCACTTGCGATTTCTTTTGTAGTGGATAGAGCCATGTGTATCGACTGTAGTGATCCACAAAAATCACATAATACTTGTTGTTATCATGAGAAAAAACAGGAGAAGACCACACGTCTGAAAACACAAATTGCAGAGGCCTTGTTGAAGCAATAGATGTTTCTTGAAAAGGCATTTTATGGCTCTTATTGATATGACAATCAGAACAAAAGAAAGGTTTCTGAAAATCCAAAGAAGTAGCAGCAACAGGAAGAGAGTTTTTAGAGATAATAGATTGAAGTAATGGCGGAGATGGATGCCCTAGACGCAAGTGCCACACATCACGAGTAGTCTTGATTCTGTTTGAAGCTAAGAATACTTGTGCTTGTGTGCACTCATAGGCCATTCATAAAGTTCATTCCTGGTTCTGCCTTGAAGAAGAGGGCCCCCGTACTTAGGTCCTTCACCTGAAATGAAGCCGGGAAAAATTCAACGGAAACTTGATTAGCATTGCATAGTCTATATACTGAAATCAAGTTCTTTTGAATATCAGGCACACAAAGTATTTTATCCAGAGTAAGAGATCGAGTTGGAGAGGACAAGAGAGTGGAACCAGTATGTGAAAAGGCAAGAGGCGAACCATCCCCGATTAGAACTCCATCTCCACCTTGACAAGGTTGATGAAGGGCAAGATTGTTGAGATCATTTGTGATATGATGCGTTGCACCACTGTCAAGTAGCCAATTGTTGGCTGAGTAGGGAGAGACCATGGCTGCATTAGCACGTGGTTGCCAAGGCATCGTTGCAGTGGCTGGGAAGGGAGATGCATTATGTTGCATGAACTGGAGCTGTGGACAACGTCGAGCACTATGCCCTTGAGTGCTGCAGATTTGACAACGACCGAGATACGGACAAGGCTGTCTGTTACCAGAGCGATTGTGCTGCCTTTGATTGGAATCATTCCAGTTGCTTTGTTGATTGATGTTGTTGTACTGCTTCGAGTTGTTGTGGCGTGGAGTGTTCCGAGAGTTGTTGTTGTTGGTGTTGTACGCCACATTAGCAGAGACAGGCAGATGCGATGGTGGAGCCGCAGAGAGCAACTTGATCTCATGATTCAGAAGGCGTTCGTGTAGCTCCGTCAGAGACGGTGGCGTGTCGCGACCTTCAACTTGATCAACGATCTGCTTGTACTCCTCAGGAAGTCCCTCAAGAATGAACTCAATCTGATCTTCCAGGTCAAGAGGCTTGCCAAGGATTGCAAGTTGATCAATCCGTACTGTGAAGCCTTGAAAGTACTCATCAATAGTATGAGTACCTTTTGTCCATAGCTTCATCTGGTTTCGCACCTGCTTGATATGAGCTCGACTCGGTTTGGCATATGTAGACGCCAGAGTATGCCATACTTCAGCAGTGGTTGTGGCTCTTGACACCACAGGCTGAATGGATGAAGTGATAGCTCCTAGCAAGGCGCTAAAGATAAGCTTATCTTGTCTCTTCCATGCTGTATAGTCAGGATTAACGACTATAGCTTCTTCAACATTAAGACTGGCATGGGTGTGACTTTGGATCCATCAAGGAAACCAGCGAGATCATAGCCATCTAGCAAGGCATGGATCTGAAGACTCCACATAAAGTAGTTGGTGGAAGTTAACTTGGTGACATTGAATGTGTTCACGTTGAAGAAGGTGTGCGTAGGTGTTCGGATAGTTTCACCAGTAATGTGGGAAGGGGTTTGAATTGTTTCACCGGTGGCTGCCATTGCAGACGGCGGCGTTGCTTAAGCGTAAGAGAAAAAAGTTGAAAAAGGAAAGAAAAATTAGGGTATCGATTGCTCTGATACCATATAAGATGTGAAGGATGATTATTATTAAGATGTACACTACACTTATATACAAGAATAGAAGATCCTAGAATGGAAAACTATAATTACAGAGAATCATCAATATACAAAGTATCAATGAGATATCTTCTTTACAGTATGGTGAACAACGAAATAGGTATCTCACTTTCCAACGAGTTGTTTGAAACATGTAGCTCTCGTAAGTCTGGAAGTTCGCCAATCCATCTTGGAATAACGCCCATGAGATTGTTGTTTGAAATGTCAAGCCGTTTCAAGCTTTTCATGTCCGGCAGACGTTCTCCAATCTTTCCAGTAAACATATTGTTTTCCATGGAAAGATCCCATATAACAGTAAAGTTGGCGGATTCTTGAAACACCTCTCCACTTAGTTTGTTATGTGACAATGTTAAGGAATATATGGAATAACAACCCATTACAAAGCTTCTTGGTAGTTCCCCGTTGAAGCTGTTGTGAGATATATCCAGATAACTAATACTTTTCATGTTACCCATAGAAGATGGCAGATTTCCTTGAAAACCATTATTAGCTAGTTTCATATACTCTAAATGAGGAAGTACCCATCCAATGTTCTCCGGAAGAAAATGATTGAAGTTATTAACTGATACATCCAGAAGACGCAGCTTATGAACAGATTATGGTAACTGAAAGCTAGTAAATGAATTATTTTGCAGAAGGAGACTTTCGAGTTTTGTATTGTTTACCAATAGCCAATGAGGAAAAATTCCAGAAATTTTATTGTCAGAAAGATCAATGTGACTTAAATCCTTCTGGTATTGGAGGAAATGAGGAACCTTCTCCAAGTTGCAAGATGGTAGTGCAATATGACTTAGTCGAAATTTTGGCTTCCAAAAACTTTTTGACTCTACTTGAAATGATTTAGATTTTGAACCAAGTATTAACACCCTCAGCTTGGAGAGATTGTCAAAGTTGTTATCAACCAATGATAAGTACTTGAGAGATTGAAGGTTTCCTAGAGCAGATGGTACATTCCCAGTCATTTGGTTTGATGAGAGATCAAGAACTCTAAGTTCACTCAAGCTAGTTAAGCATAAGGGAAACTGACCTACTAGTTTGTTTCCACTGAGATCAAGCTCTTGCATATTCTTCATTTTGCAAATTCCTACAATAATCAAATGCAAAAAAATTATGCACATGAATAAACGTTAATTCATCCCACCGATTTCAGTGGAGTTGCTAAGGATATGTTTAGTCTTGCCTTGCAATTCTGTTGAGCTAGAAAATTCATTATCACTCAAATCTAGAGCGTTAAGTTTCCTCAGGGCAGATACCTCTGCCACAAGACAAATCCAAGACAAGGGTAAGCACCTTAACCTACGAACATGATGATCTCAAAGATGGCAAACCAAAGAAAAAATGTTATATGGACAGTATATTATATTAGATACCTTGTACTGGTGTAGAGCCATTAAATCTGTTGATACGAAGGTCCAGCAGTTCCAAGTTTGTCAAATATTTAAGTTCTGGAAGGGAGTTCAACATAAATAAGAACGTTAGAAATTAGATGCGAGACATATAATGTTAGGCCAACAATGATAAAACTGAACTAGTGAACAAAATATACATCACTAAGAAGTATAGGCCAGTTGCTAGATAGGAAGGGAAAAGAAAAACACACCGTCAACTGGAAAAGAGCCAACCATGCGGTTGTTCCCAAGAAACAGAGATTTAAGTGAGGTAGCAGCACTAAGAAAGGGAAATATGCTGTTGGTGAATGCATTTTCAGACAGATCCACGATCTCCAAGTTTCTTAATCTTCTTAAGCTTTTATAACCTGCAGATGATAACCTTTTATTTTGGATAGATGCAAGTGAGAATCTTGCTAACATTCAAGCATACTTGCCTTGCGATCCCATTGGTGCAGAAAATTGGTTATGATGTAGATTCAAAGATTTCAGCTTCCTGAGGGCAGATAACTCTGCCACAAGACAAAACCAACACAAATATGAGCATCTTTATTTATAACATAACGAGTTGAAAGATTATAAGAACCAAGTTTATATGCATGCAGTCATTAAATCCACTAAATTCTCTGAGTTACCTTGTAACTGGTATGGAGCCACTAAATCTGTTTTCACTGAGATCCAGCACTTCCAAGATTGTCAAATCTTTAAGTTCTGAAAGGAAATCCAACAGATAAAAGATTTAAACTATAACAGTAACTCTGATTACTGAATTGAAATAACAACAGAGTCATCATCAATAATAAGGTCATTCGGTGTATCCACTCGAAACATACCTTTAGCAGGAAGAGGGCCATCCATGTAGTTACACCGAAGAAAAAGAGTTGTGACTGATGTAGCAGAATTAAGAAAGGGAAAGATACTGCTATTGAATGTATTAAAAGAGAGATCCAGAATCTGCAGGTTTCTTAGTCTCCCTAGGCTTTTATAACCTGCAAAAAATAAAGATTTTCGATGGCAATGTATCTACTAGAACGAACACCACACAAACCATAACTTTTATTGATACAACAATATTTAGTGAAAATATTCTTGATTAGTTTACCTCCCTAGAGCCATGGCGAGCGTTCTGATAAAGCCTTGTACGATGTCGTTTCGGGGTGGGTATCCGTTGGGAGGCTTCATGAGCACCAGCCAGTGCTTGTAGTCGCAGCCTTCGACTAAACTCGGCACTCGAATTAACTCGGAGCAACGAGTCGTGTCCGAGTTAACGGAACCAGAACTTCCGGAGAACGGTAATAACGGAGCAAGTCGAAACCGGACGGCTGCTGCCGTTAGGTTTGACGGCCTTCTGACGATGCTCCCCATTTGTACGGCGGAGCGTAAAAGGATGAAACCTTGATGACGTTAGAGTCCCTTCGACTCAGACAGAATGTTACTTTGGTTCTACGTTCTTTTTGTCGCGTTTTTGTTTCCGGAGTCATAACCCGGTTTTATGGTTTAGTTTGGTTCAGTTTTCCGGTTTTATAACCCCGGTTCACACAATTTTTAAATAACTTCTTGCCTATCAATACCAAGCCAAGCCGAAAGGGTTTAACTGGCGACCATTACATACACATTATGAATAAGTAAAAAAAAATACAGAGAAATAAAAGTAAAATAATGAAAAGGAAAATTATTCATTATCAAATTTTATTGACTAAAATAAAAAGAATGAGAAGAAATGTAAAAAGAAAACAATTCATTATAAATGGTAAAAAAAAAATTAGGAATAATAAGAAATACATTATTTCTTTTCATTTTTTTGTCACCGTTTACACCCAACCTCCAAAAATTAGCAAATACACCTGGCTTGTTCCAAGGCAATCACATGAAACTTGATTTTCATTCAAAATCAGATATACTATATAAAAAACGTTTATTCAAATATGATATGACCATATCCTCCAAATACATGGAGTTAAGGTCATTAACGCCCCATATAATAAGATTTTGGGTCTAGTTTAGCAACATTCTAATTTAACAATTGTAAATGCAAGTGCAAATATTCTTGTTATTTCCGATACAAATGCCATCCATGTTGTACTTTTGAAGACAAAGCGGTGTGCATTCTTGAAAACTGCATGCCTTCCTAAGGTTCGGATTCACCCTGCATATTTTCTGTGCATTTGGCAAAGCCAAAAAGGCTAAAAACAAATAAAAATATTTAACAAGCCTACAAATGAATTTAAGTATATTATGCAAACAAAACGAGAATAGTTCATTTGAAAATAATTAGTTGAATAGTACTTTAGCCAAAGGGTTCCTACAAAGAACCTGAAGAATGATCTGACTCTTCTTAAAGAGATCAAGGGAAGATGAGCATACCAATGCAATACAAAGCATACAAATCCTTACCTGAGAGAACAAACATGGAGATGACCAGATACGAACACAAGAATTTTGTCATGACTTTTGAATAATTAGATGACTATGTTAATTAAACAATTATTATTTTTATTTGATATTGAAAACGTGATAAAGAATGAATGTTTTATATACAAGTAAACATTGACGATACAAACATAGAGGGAATCTCTTACTAGGAAACATTTTTAAAAATTACAATGGAAAGAGAATCATAATAATTAATTTACAAAATCGTTATGGTAAACAATCTTACATTTTTCAATTACTGAAAGACATTTTATTGTTTTAAATTCTTAGATATCTTACTTTATGTGAATAACAAACATAAATTAAAATACATTCACTCTCTTTCATTATTTTATCACCTTTTATCCTTTGATATTTTTAAGTTAGTAAAATAATTATATTAAGTTAGTATATTATTTATAAATAGTATACCAAGTCTGTATTGAAAATAAATTACCTTAAATAAACAAATAATATTACAATATAATGATTCCATATTTAATAGAATATAATGAAAATTAAAAGCAAACACTTTATATTAAAATGTAAATAATAATATTTGAAGAAACTGTTAAATAAATTTATTTATTACGTATAAATTTTAGATTAATAACATTAATTACATTTCTATAATGGTGTAAATATCTAGTCTAAATTTTTGGCATGATCCTATCTAATTGATCCTATATTTTTAATATCCATTCCAGCTATATATATATACTTAGACAATTTTTGGACAAGATATTCTTACATACTTTTCTTAAAATCAAAAACAAATCTCCTACCAAAAATACATACAGATATCATATGTTTTTTCTTTTGGTCGCACATACACATAACCTATATTTATGTATAAAAGCAAAAAAAATTACCATGTCTTAAAGTTCAAAACCGAATTGGCTCTAAAGATCATTCAATTCTTTGTATACTCTAGATAAACTCTTAGGTTGAGAAAGTATCTTTAGTCAAGTGGTTAAATGTGGTATTCTTCACCGGAGCTTACTACGTCTCCATTCCTACTCCATAATTTACTCTAAAAATAGAATATGAACAAAAAAAAAAATTACTCCATAAATAGAATGATTTTTTTATTTTTTGTTTTTACTCCATTTCTCCTTCTATTTATGGAGTAAATTATGGAATGGGTATGAAGATGCTCTTAGCTCCACTAAGTTGTACGTGTTTTCTGCATTCTTTAGTTGGTTATGATTCGAGTTAGAAACCTTCAAAGTAGTACCAATTTAGGAAAATAATAATGATAAAAACTTTTTTTAACAAGTGAAAGAATTGTTTATTTTTTGAACAAAACTTAAGTTCATCCCCTAGGGTGAACCTTTAAATTCACCTCTCTTTTTAGGACCAATCAAAGTGCCACATAGATAATTAATTAAAAAATATTAAATTTATTTAAAAATAATTAGAAAAAAGAATAACGTCAATTTTAACGACGATGACGCCGCTAGCTAAACCGTAAACCCTAAATCTTAAATTCTATACCTTAAACCGCAAATCTTAAACCCAAACCCTAAACTCTAAATCCAAATCCTATACCATAAACCTAAATTGTATACCCTAAACTGTATACCCTAAACCAAACCCTAAACCAAACCATAAACCCTAAACGCAAACCATATACCCTAAACCTAAATCCTAGACCCTAAACTCAAACCTTATAGCGTCTAGGTTTAGGGTTTGGGTTTAGGGTTTACGGTTTTGGTTTTAAGTCTAAGATTTAGGTTTACAGTATACAATTTGGGTTTAGAGTCTAGGATTTGGTTTAGGGTATAGGGTTTGGATTTAAGGTTTACGGTTTGGGTTTAGGGTCTAGGATTTGGGTTTAGAGTATATGGTTTGGGTTTAAGGTCTAGGATTTAGGTTTAAGATATAGGGTTTGGGTTTAAGAATTACTGTTTAGGGTTAAGAATTTAAGATTCGGGTTTACGGTTTAGCTGGCGGCATCAGCTTGTTAAAATTAGTATTATTCTTTTTTTAGTTATTTTAAAATAGATTTAATATTTTTTAATTAATTATCTACGTGACACTTTGATTGGTCAACCAAAGTTTTGTTCGATAAGTTCTAAGCATTTAGCCCAAAATTTTACACATGTACACAAATCCAGCAAAACACACACGCAGACAACAATTTTGGTAGCTGACAGACATTTTAAATCTAAAAACCAGATCGTTCGGTTTAAACTTTCTTTCTCCATCAAAGAGCTTGAACTTTCTTTCTCCAACAAAGAACTTTTCAAGTCAAGCTGGCGAAACAACAATCGGACTTAGACAAAACATTTGAAGCACAGTCATCGTCTTTGTCTTTAGATGGACTACTAGGCAGTGATCTAAGCATCCTTGGAGAATCCAAGATTATCTATCTTCTGAAAACGTTCATTTGATATGTTCTAGGGACACAAAGACGAAGAGAACAAGTACCAATAAACCAATAGACAGCAGTAAACACAATTCCAACAATATCAACTATCTTCTGATGTACCTAAGATTGGCATGTAAAAATTTTGACTTAAAGAGAATCAGTGAGAAAGAAACATGTATAACATATATATATATATATGTTTGAAAAAATTGAGTGGTAATATTTTGGTTAAAAGATTAGGAGATTTCTTTTAAAGAGCATTGGAGAAGGAAGAGTTGAGTAGATTGATAAAGGAAGCGGAAGAGAGAAAACATTCCAGAAATAGAAGGATTTGGTACACTAATGGAAAGGTTACGAAACAAAGAGACCTCGTCATGCTCACACTCCATGTGCTCCTAACACTTTCTTCTCTTTTTTTCTAATCTCGATGTGTTTCACTCTCTCGAGTCTAGTTAAGTAAATTAAACCCCTTACGGCTCTAATATCTTTACTTTCCAACTATTTGACTGTCAGCCAAATCGACTTAGAACTTGATTGTCAGGGCTAATAACAAAACAGTAAAAATATTCTACTGAAATAGTATGATCTCATAAATATATCTAATAAATTGATTGTTAGAGCAATAATAATTCATATAGAAAACTATCACATAAAATAAATATAAAATATATAATTTTTTTGTTTCTAAATAATATATATAATTATATTTATAATATACATGTATATATATATATATATTAATTTTTATTTTTATCTACAATAATAATTTATATTCTAAATGTGAAAAATTGTTCTTCTTAAATTTTTTTTTAATTTAATTTTTTTAATTTTAAAAATAGAAATTTAATTTTGGATACAAATATAATTTTTTTAAACTATTGAATAAAAGAAATAAATTATATAATTTTCTTTACAAAATTATATATTTAATGAAAATGTTATACAAAAAGTTTCATGTGAAAGCATTGGGCAAAACACATTTATATAGCATTTGCATATTCTGAATGCTATTCTAAATGTTATAGTAATCATTCTTGATTAGAAAATAAGGAGCATAATGGTTATGTTAATGTTTTGCCAACCAAGCTTTAACCAGTAGAGTTTTCTTTTGTTTCACAAAATGGAGTATATTTTTATATTTGAATTATTAACAAAATATCAATTTCTGAATTATGTTTTCAAGCTACTAAGATAAAAATGTATTAAGGCTCTAGTTTGGAATATCTTTTAATATTAATATATATATATATGTGTATTAGATTTTAATCTGCGCTTTAAAGCATAAGATTACTTTTTTACAAAGTCTTTGTTAAATGGAGAATATATTTTTTAATTTATGTTCATATGTGTAGAGCAATTCAAATTTTTTTTCAATAATCAAATTTAGATTTGTTAAAGTTAAAATTTGTTAAATTCTTATAATGTGTTATAATGCTTAGTTGTTAATTGTTAAAGTTAAATTGACATGTGCGTCCGATTATTTATGACTTAATTTCACCGTTGAAGAATATTTCCACGAGCAACTTTATTTTTAAGGTTGGGTGAACCTTAAATTTGAGGTTTGAAGGTGGTCTTCTCTAATGGTAAAATCTTAAATCTGACTTTATACAAGTATTAATAAGTTCATTCACTCGGAAAGAGGCTAGGTTTTTGTAACGTCCTCAAGATGAAAATACATACAAGGTATATATCTCTTATATTAGGTACTATGCTCCATAATTTAGCTACGTTATGGTCTTGGCTACATGGATTTTCAATTGCTGGACTGCCATGCTATTTGACCATTCATATATTATAATATTGTTATCTCCAGGTAACATGGCACGTACAGAGATTCAGAAAATGTGGTCTTATAAAAGACTGTTACATAGCCAGATTTTGATTCTATATATTTAAAATAAAATATTTGTATTTAAGAAAAAACTGTAAAAATATTGCAAAAATAGCTTATTGACCCTGGTAAAATATGTTATTTATTTAAATCGACCCTTCTAAAAAGTTTGGTTGACTCCGCCACTGCGGCTACACATACGTCTGACAATCGCCGTTTCAAATTCTGTCCGACATTGTGATCACACAAGCAATCAACAGAGATTATAATAAGATGGTTTTATCCATCAAACTAGCTAATTGAACCATCGTAGGATTGGTCCCAAAATATGTTAAATAAACTATAAAAAGTTTGCCTAGTTTGACCATAAGATATATGTTTCATAAGGAATAGCATGCTGACGACTTGCATGACGATCATGTGTATATATTCGTCTGGTGCGTTTCTTTTGATACTTTATAGTACATCGATTATTTACTTCCAGTAGTTTCATAAACTATATATTTATAATTCAGATGCCTCACACGTGTACTGTTTAAAATCACAAAACATCTCACAACCTCACTTTTGTTGTTAATCACGATTAGCATATGTTTAAGGCATCGTATCAACTATATTAACCACACATTCGATACAATAATGACTATTTAAGTGGTCCCTAATCCATTCATTGTCCTTATTTTCCTCCCATTTTCAGACCAATGTACCATTTATAAATTTGTAATAACGCGTATTGCATGCGTGTAACAGTCAAGTCGCCACAAACACTCAGATTAGTATTTAACTTAATCTCGATTTTGCTAAAGATACTACTGTTAATTAAATAATAGTACAACCATAGGAGACCAAAGAGAAGAAGGCGAGAGAAGAAGTTGAAGTAAAACCAAAGTTTCATGGGGACAAATAAGATATGCATGTTTCCTCCAATGATGTTAGTTCATTTGGTAAGATGAAACGCTATTGGAATTTGATATTCCCCTTTATTAATTATATTGATTCTGTGTACTGTATATAAATATTAGTCAATAATTATTTAAACTAGTCAAAATCTATACTATGAAATACTATCAAGTTGATCCATTTACTAAAAATACAACGTATACATTTTATTTAGATTTGTTTCTATTTATTCGCCTTAGGAACAAGTGTAGAATAAATATTTTGTAACTTTGTTCCAACATAATTTCTGTTGGACTTATACTCTGACTATATGGAAAGTGAGAGACTGAGACTGTATGAGAATATAAGATCGCTAGACAAAACAAATTCCGGAACTTCAGAATGAGAGATATGAAAAACACACATTGATAAACTTAGTGTTGTAGGAATGTTGAAAAACTGATTTCGAACTTTTCTCTTTATATCTCTCTTTCTTTGTCTCAGCTCTGTATCTTTGTTTCTTTTAGCTTCTTTTGTTTAGAGAGAAAACCAGAGAGACATTTT
Organism: Brassica oleracea var. oleracea; assembly: GCF_000695525.1. NCBI lineage: Eukaryota > Viridiplantae > Streptophyta > Magnoliopsida > Brassicales > Brassicaceae > Brassica > Brassica oleracea. The sequence goes on from NC_027753.1 coordinate 28,351,331, forward strand.
TCTTCTCAACTTCTACGTTGATAATTTGGATCATTTTCTTGGATATTTCTTACATAAACAGCTACCACTTGTCCATGCTTCTACTTTATGCACTAAACTAAGTTTACAGTCAAAACTAGAACTCTTGATTTAGCTGCAAACAATTCCAACAACTATTCTGGCTTAGTTAGCTTTGATTAAAACTTTTTATTCTTGTTAACGATTGATTAAAACTAACTAGTTACTCTTATTTTTCTTAATGTGTAGCATTTTTTTTCTACACAACTTTTGGATTTTTTCATTGAACTTTCTTCTTTTGCATGTTTAATCAAATGATACAATTCCAATTGTTTTGTTGTTGTATATTTGATATGCATCTGAATATTGTATATAGGTTAATGGGTGTTTAGTCTTCTTAAAATGATATATGTAATTTATTCAACTTCAACAATTACAATAGTGAAAAACATCAACACTTTTAAATAAACCGAAGTGTTGTTTTGGAGTAGTATTGTAATCTACTATATCGTGTGTTTTATAATATATTGCTAGAATTACCAACATGGATGGATAGTGAATGTACCAGAATCTGTAATAATAGTTGATTTAGAATATTTTAACATTAAACTTAATAATAATTGATTTAGAATATTTTAACATTATACTTATGCCTTTACTGTAAGTAATAAACTATTTTATCTTTCATGTTAAAAAAACTATGTTATCTTTCCATACAGTAACAAAACTGTTATGTTTTTTTTTTTTGATCAAATAACAAAACTGTTATGTTAAGTCTTGGATTTTGGTGCATAATTAAATTAGTAGACGACTGTGGAGGGCTCTTTGGCTAGTGAATCTGGAGCTGCTAGTAGCCGTTGAAAGTCAACCCGAACTCTTTGGTAAAAGGGTTACACATTAGGTGGCACCGTAGCTCTCTCAGCATTTTATTCATTAATTTATATGATCCCTTGTAAAAATTACTAGTGCAGTAACTTATTAATAAAAGTAATTAGTGGACAAGTGGACACAAGTTAGAAATGATGTGGCGAATGTCTATTGCACCAGAATCAACGTGATCGGGAGTGGTGAGGTGGGCTCAACCTTCCGACGATAAAGCGAGACTGCTTTTTGTTGCTTTCCTTTTGTTTCCTTTTTTGTTTCCTTCTATCTTTATAACTTCTCAGTTCTTCCCACTCCTACTATGTTATTTCCATAAACCTAATTAAATCCCCAATTGAAGAAGAAAGCAATAATGAGAAACTATGGATAATGGATTTCTAATTAAAAAAACATACAAATAACATGTGATTATATAAAACGGTGAATAATAAAATTACTCCGTATTGTGATTGTGTAAGATTGCGAATAACATCTAGTAAACAATCAATTTATTTTTTATCAAAAAAAAATATCAATTCACCATGTCCTATTTAGAATTTTATTTTAGGAATTATTATGTCACAAATTAAAAATGTAAAATATTTAAGATATAGAGGCCATGTTAATATTGTTTAAATGATTTATTCCAAACAAATATTAAAACCATAATATTAAACGGATAATGTCCATATAAACCATGTATTATATATATTATCATGGTCATATCAAATCATTTATGCTAATATTCCAACGGCTTAATTAGTCAAACAACTAACTCAGAAATCGATTTGGTAAGATGTCCACAAATCTGGTCTACAAGGTTTCGTAAGGCCATTAATAAAGTCATATAGATTCCATAATTAGTTTAATTTTCATATACCATATGGAAAGAAATATATACATCTATGTAGCTTTGTAACACTAACGTGGCACCATAAAATGAAATATGGATGATTAGTTTGCCGTCAAACCTAAAAGATGATTGGGTAAAATGTGTTACACGTCCATAACATTATGACTCAATAATTTGATGGAAGATAGAGATACATAATTACATTGTATAGAGACACTAAGATCGTAGTCGTAGAAATCCAAAGGGTGAGGGGACACTGGCATGAGTTCCTTCGTGGGGTTTGGCTTTATAAATTTCACTCTTTCTATCTGTCTCTTTCCCTCTTAGAATTTTCTGAAATTCTCTAGAAATTGATATCAGCCTTAGAATAATAGTGAACATGTCACATAATCGTTTTCTTAAAAATAAATTACGAGTGGAGCAAAAAAATTTGAAGTGCAATGAGTTTTCGTCAAGAAACCGTTTGCACAATAAGAAGTCACAAATAAAAACGACAAATTTCTTATTTAGTTTTGAAAGAATTAAAATATACAACGCTTAATTACTATCTAATATTTAGAAATAATCTTAACTCTATATTCCACTCGCACAAACCCATTACAAATTAAGTATTTCAAATAACAATGGCATTAAAAATTCTGATAATGCCTTTTTTCTTAGAATTGGTAGTGGCACTATTTGCATGCACTTAGTTAGAAAAAAATAAGCCAACATACATTACCATGTATATATGGGAAATTGATTTTTATAACGTCAAAATAAATCATAATTCACCCAAAAGCCCTAGTTTTTTAATACAGCCATTGTCTTTTATGTATTAATTCTGTTTTGCCTTTCACGGCGAAACCTGCAAAAAAAATATATAAAAAATTCTTAATTATCAACTGTCACAATTATTCGTGGTTAAATTAGAATCACACCATTTCTTCTTTTACCTTCACGTGGTAACTTTTGGGAAACTAAAAGGACTCTGTCGCCGGTTTGTTCACTCTCTTCGAACCCATCGAACTCATCGCTTTCATCTACATTGTCGTCACCGTTGGACTTCTCTGCTTTTGAAGTCCAGTAAAAAGGGAATAGCCGAGCTAACTCAGAAATCGATTGCGAACAAGTGGCGTTACAGTCCAAGCGGAGAGAAGGAGAACCCGAGCGTCTTCTCTTTTACAGAGGCGATTCGACTGAGAGCGGTGTCAACACTGTAAGTTCTCGGTTTTGTGTCTGCCATTCTATGCTTGCTCTGCTCGTTTCCCTTATGTGGGATATCGTAGTTTTATCTGCCTCTAAGTTGTTAAATCTAACACATCAGTTCAGTTGCATGTTGGATCTGGTAGCCATAGTTCCCCGAATTAATTGAGTGTTTTACTTACATGTTTTGTTGGAATCATATGTTTACTGCAAATTTTTGGATAAATTTGTGTTTGTAATCGAAAGGAACAAATGAGGGTAGAACTATATTTGTGCTACTATGCTATGTTACATGGAATAGCGTAATAACTATGTGTGAAATGAAATATCTTATCTTATAGTTGTGTAACTGTATCATTACGTGTAGTATGTGGGAATGAAGTTCCATAGTAGCATATGTTGCATTTCCATTCCATTTCATTGAGTTGAATTTCCATTCCATTTCATTCAATTCCATTTCATTCAATTCCATACTATTTCGGACGGACAATGCTATGTTCCATAGAACTTATTATCTTTGGCTCTGTTTCACTACTACTTTGTTCATCGCATATTCTCTTTTTTTAATCATACCCCACTCACCTGCAATTTTGCATTTTCCTTCTTTTCTCAGGTTTGTCATGGATGAGTTGGACCTTCTTAGGAGTTCGGATGGGTTGGTGTATGGAATAGAATATGTCGGCTATTCCATATAGAATGGATGTCTTCATTTTTTATACCATACATATGGAATGTGAGAAAATTATAAAATAACTCAAATATGTGATATGTGTACTTGTACGTCTTCATAAGCTTATTTGTAAATGTCACCCTTAACAATTATTGATCAATATTGTATTGTTTACACTTTAAAGTATATTATCACAATTACCGATCTATATTGTATAATTTAACCGTATATAAATTTATGTACTATTTCCAGAGTTACATATTTGGGTGTACGGTTTTAAAATGTGTGTATGGTTTACAAATTAGAGATTAGGGTTTAGTATTCCCAATTATGTTGTATACTATTTATTTTGTTGCATTTTATTTGGGGTTAGTGTTTACATCTGGGTGTACATGTTCTAATTGGGTTTAATGTTTAGTTATCAGAGTTTAGGGTGTTATGATAAGAGTTTAGGGTTTAGTATTTTCGGGTTGGGGGTGGTGTGAAATTTTGGTTTATTTTTTAGGGGTTGGGATGGGATTGGTGTTTTAAACAACTTTTGTAATATGGAATATAATATGTCAGCTATTCTTTATAGAATGACTTTCTTCATTTTTATACTATACAGATGGATTGGAATACTGTTCTTTCAGTTTAGTTTATATTAGTTTCTGGTTCAGGCTGGATAAACAGTACATACTTTGATGTCAGCATAGAAATTCAAAAATGTTACCATTAAAATTATTTACTGTCAAAAATGTAAACTTTGAAAACATTTTTGTTCTTGTTAATTTTTTGTTGTGTTTCGATATGTGGTTCTCATCACGACACACAACGCATGACATCACGTACTATCATTTGTAATTGGTTACTTGTTAAGGTACGTGGCAAAACTGAATAGTTTGTGTACGAAATGTCTTTAAACTAAATAACGTCAAAATCAAAGTTACTTATTTAATTTAGGCTCGATTTATGGCTAGTACGCAAATTAACCCCATATTTATCTCATATGATCAGAAGAAGAAGAAAAAGGCCAAATTCTACGAAAATAACACACAAATAAGCAAAGATGTGTGGAAGCCTCAGTATCTTCGCGTCGACATAGTAACCACTCAATGACAAAACAAATACGAGGTGCCGTTTATACGAACTGTTATCAAAGCCGTGACGTTCTCTCCGATACAAAATCAATATTTTATAATACCAGTTAAGCGTTTTTATAATATTAATAAATTATAATACAAATTAAATACACTCGTAAGAATATTTCGTTGGACCTGGATCGTTTGCATGGGGAGATGAGCCGTGCATTGTGAGCTGTATAAAGAAGAGTGTGAGAACTGAACATAAGTTAACCAAGCAAATCCTGAGTTTATTACAAAAAAAAAAAAACTTTTTTCTTCTTCCTTCCTTATTGTTTTTGAAGAAGTGAATCTGGACGAAGAACTAAGACCGTCAATTTTGGAACTTGAACCATTAAATTCATCAAAACAAATATATTCAAATATCTTATTTTCGAATTCTTGCTTGTATTTAAGCTTCTTGATTCACCAAGAAAACGAGCTATTTTTCATTTCTTTTTCACATTTTTCTCTTCCTCTTCTTCTTCGGGGTCATTAAGACATGAAGGTCCGTTTCACCACTCATGTTCATTGATCTCTCAGATGTGTCTGAAAATGAACACAAGTACTCATAAACGTTTTTTTTTGTTTTCAGTTATTCGGATGGATGCAGAACAAGCTACATGGGAAACAAGGGAACACTCATAGACCAAGCATATCTTCTGCTTCTTCTCGTAAGTTAAAGATTAAACACATTAGATTATATTGTCTACTTATTCTACGAAATAAACCTTTTTATTTACCAAAGATGTTGTCCTACTTGGAATATGTGCAAAGCAACCCCTTGTAGTTAATTGGCTCTCTGATCATTTTTGTTTGTCTTTTGTTTGTAAATCACAGATCAACCCAGAGAGGAGTTCAGCGACTGGCCTCAAGGATTACTTGCGATTGGAACTTTCGGTAGTGTGGCCAAAGAGCAAACACAAATACAAGTTGTTCAAGAAGTGTTCAAAGAGGAGAATCCCTCTGACGTGAACATGGAAGCTCATAGAGATCAAGATCTTTCTTTCTCCGGTGATCTTGATGATTTTACTCCCGAGGAAGTCGGGAAACTGCAAAAGGAACTGACCAAGCTCTTGACAAGAAAGAACAAGATGAGGAAGTCTGATGTAAATAGAGAACTTGCGAATCTTCCTTTGGATAGATTCTTGAACTGTCCTTCGAGTCTTGAAGTCGATAGACGAATCAGCAACGCGCTCGCTAGTGGTGGTGATTTTGATGAGAACGAAGAAGAAATGGAGCGTACAATCAGTGTTATCTTGGGAAGATGCAAAGCTATTTCTACAGAGAGCAGCAATAAAAAGAAGAAGAGTAAGAGAGATTTGAGCAAAACCTCTGTTTTTTATCTTTTCAAGAAGATGTTTGTATGTTCAGAGGGGTTATCTCCTCTTCCCAACCCTAGCTTGAGAGACACGTTTCAAGAATCAAGAATGGAAAAGGTACTACTAAAGCTCGTAACACCATTTTGAATACTAAGTAGAGTGTTTTGTTCATGTAACTTATTATTTACACGATATATATATACAGTTACTGAGGGTGATGCTACACAAGAAGATTAATGCTCAAGCTTCCTCGAAGCAAACATCAACAAAGAGATACGTGGAAGATAAGCAACAGCTTTCACTAAAGAACGAGGAAGAAGAAGGAAGAAGTGGTGATGGGAGCAAATGGGTTAAAACAGATTCTGATTGTGAGTTTCAGATCTTTTGGTTTCTTAAAAAAATGTTCAAGAATTGATTAGATCTTCTTCTTTGTTTTGGTTGCAGTCATTGTTCTTGAGATCTGATCCCATTTTCCATTCTTCATGTTCTTACAAGAAAATACAGGTAATTAGTTAACCTGAACAATAAGTCTTTATTTCGTTAGTTCTGCTTCTTTTGATCCTGAATCTGATATTAGATCTTATGCCTTTACAGGTAGAGAGAATCTCAGTGGTATCAAGACAAACAAAATTCAAAAAAGAAACGATCAATCAACTTTCTTTTTCTTTCAGATGAAAGTTTTTAGGTATCTATTAGTAGAGCCCATGAGTTTCTTCTGTTTTTGCATGTTTGAGTCCATAAACAAACATGTTCTGGAAACTACAACATTAGAATACAGTACATGAGATAGTTATATGCCTACATGCATGTATGTATATAAAGAGAGAATTGTATATATACATACATGTACGTAGTTTTGTATTTTTCAGGTGGATAACCTTAGTTTATATAAAGACTTCCTTTTTTTCTTTCTTTACACTATGTTCTGTTCTGTAATTCTTCCGTCACTTTACACTACAAATTTTGTAATTTCTTACAAAACGTTAGTATATGCTGTGTTTTACAAAACAATTCACATTTATATATTATCACAAGTGATTGTATACAAATTTCATAAATGTTTGTATAATCCCATATGATAACTGTTATGAATTTATCTTTTTCTTTGCAAAGTTTTGCATTGAGTCCCTAGAGTGCCAATGTTCAAGTGAGTTAATATCAGCATTGTCCTGAATCTGATGACCTGTTGCTTGCGATTAAGAAGGTTTTTAATTTATATTCTTGTTAAACACATAGGTTCAGAAAACATCAACTGTATTTGTAACCTATCAATAAAACCACTCCATGTCACAAATAAACCTTTAACTTTTCACTGGACTACTTTAAGACACTCAGTAGGCCCAAAGAAAAGTACACTCTAAATTTCTTAAGAATGTTTAAACCCTCTCACTGGCTTACCTAGGCTTACCCGGTCAAGGAGCAACCTCCGAACCATTGACACATCTCAACGTTTTAACTGGTCGACTACATTCAACAAACCATGACCAAAGCTACACTTGTTACTAAGCTAAACCACTAGACCACTTACAATTCTATTTACTTGTACTAATACTAATAGTTATTATTATTAAACCTCCAAATTATCTTCTCTCAACCTAAATCTCTAATTAGTTTCTAAACCTAAAAATTATATGTTGTTTTGAAGGATGTCGTGGTGAGGTAGTGATGCAGCATCATGATACCTTCACCGCCAAGCAACTGTTTTTCTATTTCGGTTTTTAGAAGATTTCCTTTTTTAATTATGAATTCTTTTTAGTAGATTTTCTATTTTTAACAGAGTTAGATTATTATAAACCGTCTCTACGATCCTATATAAGGCATTGTAAGTTGGCTTTGATAAGTAGTTTTTTTGAAAGATAATAAACTACAGTTTCTCTAAAGCCTTGCATTGATTCGATTCTGTCGTCAATACGAGAGCCTTGTATCGAATTTGATTAAGTTCTTCGATTCAAGAAGTCAGGTCTCTCAAGATTTAACCTAAATCTTTAGATTTGAGCTGAGTTACCGTTGATACGCTGCGCCAGGTAGTGATCTTGCTTGAGCTTTTGGGCTAAATCTTCGAGCTCATCACTGTCTCTATTCATCCTTAGGTTGATACACTCATTACTCCTTTCAAACTAGAGTTGAAAACTTTCTTTAGGTGTTACACGAGCTACGGACTTCTATGTCTTCGGTTGATATGTCTATGTCTTAGGTTTTGAGAAGCAACAATTTGGGTTTTATTAGATTCAGAAAATAATTAGGGATTTTAGGTTGGGAGAAGATGATTTAGAAGTTTAATAATAATAACTATTAGTATGTATACGTTTCAACAGAATCGTAAGTGATCTAGTGGTTTACCTTTGTAACAAATGAAGCTTTGGTCACGGGTTCAATTCCCCTTGAGGAATAATTTCTTTTAATTTCAAAAAAACATATATCACATAAGATATAATGAATTATCTATTTTTAAGATAAAATTTTTAGAACAATCAAAGTCACTCAATGTGATAATTTGTGAAAAAAAATTGGCAAAGAATTTAAAAATATTTTTCTATACTATTATTAGCGAAGTGGTTTTTTATAGCGGAGCTCCCACGTTAAAATTTAGAGTGTCTAATATCGTTTATATTCTTAATGAATTTTTATATATAATTAAAAACAAACTTTTATTAATAATATTAAATTTAAAATTAAGATATTTCTTATATATTGTATTGTTATCTTTAAATATTATTTTCTATTATAAGGGTTAAAAATTAAGATATATAACAATTTATAATTAAATATTAATAAAAAAACATTTATATAAAGATATTTTTTTTAAAAAAATTAATATGTGAGTTTTTTAAAATTTCAATACAACAATAAAAATACATTTTAATGGAAAACTTTTTCATGCAAATAAAATTCTTTGTCGTATATAAATAATTTGATGTTCGATTTAATTTTTTTAAACATAAATAAAAAACTTATCATGATGATTTTTGAATTAATAAAATATAAACTAATAAATATTCATAAAAAGATAAGTTTGTATGTGCGGGTAAAACACCTAATATAACAATATTTTATTAGAAAATATATATATATATATTACTTCTTATTATCAAAAGGGGCTTTGTTTATTTTTGAATAGGATCTCTATAGAGTTTGAGTATGAGAAAGCCCTGGTGGATCTCTATAGGATCTCTACACATCGGGGTTTTCCCGTCAGTTCTGATTTTCCGATTGTCCTCTTCTCCCTCTTATAATACTCACAGATGTTTAAAAAACGTTAGCTTCATTATAATAAACATAATCGGAAGCAGATCAGGATCTGGATATTATAAAAAAATAATATAGGGTAGTTAGGATGGATTAATCAAACGACAAAAAGGAAACGCAAATTGCCAATTATAGACCAAAAGTCAGTGTCTCTATCTTACGCGTACTACTGGGTAATAATCCGCGCCTTACGCAGAATGTGATTATTAGTTTCATTATTTTTAATAAAAACACATTAAATCTATTTAATCTGGATATTGGTTCGGTTTTAAGTTATTTTTTGGTTTTTAATCTCCTAAAATATAACTATTATTTTAAATTAATATTTATTTTGGCTTATTCGGTTAGAATGTTTGAGTTTTTAGTTTTTTCAGAAAAAATTACTATTATTTATTTATTTTCATGTTATGAATTTTAGATAGTCGTTATGTCGAACCAATGGTTTCATATCATAGTTTGTAAACGGATAATAGTTCAAGAAAAAAAAAAAAAATTATTATGACAAATCATTTCAGTATAATTTGGTCGGTAGTTAAAAGAATCATCAATGAAAAAAATATTTCAACTTCCAATGAGAAAGGTCTCACTGTAAGTTCTTTAGTTACAACTCTATCCAGGAAACAAAACATCTGTTGAGATTGAACCTTTGATTAAATACTACAAAAGAAGAATAGGAAGAAAAATTTTTCCATTCACCATGGCAAGACCTCGACGAGCACCTGTTCGAACCGAAGCAGAAATCACCCGTGATGCAATCGCTGAGCTTCAGGCTCAGATGCAAACTATCGCCGCCGCCCTCCACAACCTTAATGTTCAACAACAACCACCAGTTCGCGATAATGTTGAACGTGCGAGCAACAACGATGCAGAAGACGATGAAGAAGCAAACCTATTTGCCGCCGCAGCAGCAGAACATGTGAACCCCTTCGCTCCTCTCAACGACCGTGTACTCGGTCAAGATAACATTCGCGGTGCAGAAGCTGTTGTTCCATGGGGAACTGGATTCAAAACAGAGATTTCAGAGTTCCATGGCAACTCATCCGCCGAAGAACTTCTCGATTGGATAGTCACAGTTGAAGAAATTCTTGAATTTAAGAGAACACCAATGGAACGTTGTGTTCTGTTGTTAACAATGCGATTCCGCAACAGAGCAGCAGCATGGTGGATACAACTAAAAACTACACGAGCCCGTCTTGGAAAACCCAAGATCATGTCATGGGATAAGCTTAAATCAAAACTTAAAAAGACATTCTTGCCTTACAACTATGATCAGCTAATGTTCCAACGACTACATCATATTCGTCAAGGAACTCGTTCAGTTGCTGAATATTCCCAAGAATTTTTTTTGCTGCTTACAAGAGTTGATATTCAAGATTCAGAACGACAGTTGGTTGCTCGATTCACTGCCGGCCTGCGTCAACAGATCCAACACAATATCAACTTGTTTAATCCACTGACCTTATCAGAAGCTCACCAACAGGCACTCACCATTGAATCTCAAACTAAAAGCAATTACTCTTGGTCTGCGTCTCGTACTACCCGACCTGTTCAGCAACA
>NC_027753.1:28363640-28406974 GCF_000695525.1 Brassica oleracea var. oleracea
ACGCGATTTCACTCTTCATGATGGGTTTCTTTTTCGTGGCGACCGTCTCTGCGTTCCGGATTGTAGCCTCCGTCTTCAACTAATCGCTGAAACACATAATGAGGGTCATATAGGACGCGACAGAACATTGCATTTGATCTCTGTGTCATATTTCTGGCCGGCTCTAAGACGCGATGTTGAGCGTTTTGTGGAGAGATGCACGACCTGTCAAACGTCGAAAGGACATGCTACAAACGCTGGTCTCTACATGCCGTTACCTATACCAACGCAACCGTGGACTGACATCAGTATGGATTTCGTCATGGGTCTTCCTCGTACACAAAAAGGGTTTGATTCAATCTTTGTTTTCGTGGATCGATTCTCAAAAATGGTGCACTTTGTTCCCTGTAAAAAACGACGGATGCAGTTCAAGTTGCGACACTCTTCTTCCGTGAGGTTTATAGACTTCATGGGTTGCCTAATTCTATTGTCTCAGACCGTGATTCACGCTTCTTGGGTCACTTCTGGCGATCTCTTTGGAAGCTTCTCGGCACCAGTCTCGACATGAGTTCCGCTTATCATCCCCAAACGGACGGTCAAACAGAGGTGACCAATAGATCGTTGGGTAACTTGCTACGATGTCTTGTTGGTGATTCCATTAAATCATGGGATTCAAAACTTCCTCAAGCAGAGTTTGCTCATAATCATGCACTCAATCGAAGTTCAGGTTTCAGTCCATTTCAGGTCGTTTATGGTCTTCTTCCTCGTGGTCCTTTGGATTTAACTACTCTTCCAGACCATACCCGTCTTCATGGAGTCGCTGCTGATTTTGTCGACAATATTCATCAAGTTCATGCGCAGGTTATCACCAATCTTCAGTCCTCCTCGTCAAAGTACAAAGCAGCGTCTGATTCTCATCGTCGCCGTGTCCTATTTGAAGTTGGTGATCAAGTTTGGGCGTTTCTCACTAAGGATCGAATGCCAGCTCATGCTTATAACAAACTCAAGGCAAAGAAAATAGGTCCTCTCACAGTCCTGGAGCGTATTAATGATAATGTATATCGTCTGCAACTTCCAGCTCATATCACTACCTCGGATGTATTCAATGTTCGTTATCTCTCTCGCTATGCTCCACCGGTTTTGAGAAGCAACAATTTGGGTTTTATTAGATTCAGAAAATAATTAGGGATTTTAGGTTGGGAGAAGATGATTTGGAGGTTTAATAATAATAACTATTAGTATGTATACATTTCAACAGAATCGTAAGTGGTCTAGTGGTTTACCTTTGTAACAAATGAAGCTTGGGTCATGGATTCGATTCCCTTGAGGAATAATTTTTTTAAATTTCAAAACAACGTTGTATGAATTTAACAGAGACTAAATACGGAGATTAACCATGTTAACTCAATCTGTTAACCACTTTAACGGTGTCTTAAAATGGTTTAGTTAAAATTTGTTAGAGGTTAAATGGCTCGTCAAGTTAAGTTGAAGCTTTAAATGGTCCACGAGAAAGTTCATTCTTCTTTTCAACCAAATTTGAAAGTTGTGATTTAAATGACATTGTTCCCTTAGAAAAAACGATTTTAGTAGGTAAGATAGTTTTCGTAAAGGGAATAGTAATATTATATTATTATTTTTTAAGAGTATAAATATGGAGTTAAGGGTTGTAATTTATTTATGGAAAAATTATTGTTGACTACATGAAGTATTGACCATCACATGGATAACCATGCAAACTAAACTAATGTATACCTAGTTACACGAAGTATATGTTACATAGTTAACATCACAAGTTTAATTTTATTCATCCAAACAGTGATGTGGATGTCAGAGACAGTTTAAATCTCTCATTTTATCAATTAAGATATGATGTACCTGACAGTAATTTAACTAAAATTAGATTTTGATCCGCATTTTAAAAACTTAAGAATTTTTTTAACAAAATCTAGTTTACAAAATCAATATGTTTTATAGAACTTTGGTAAGTATTGTTTTAACATTTTTATTTTAGTGTATTTGAAAACTATATAATTATATTATTTTATGTACATTAAATATGAAAGTTATATAAGATATTATTAAATTTTGTCTTTTAATTATTTAATATGTTTTGTTATTAGCTTTTAATACAATTTATGTAATTCATTTAATTAATTGTATGATATATACTTATTTGATTATTATTTTTATTATAAAACTTATTTGATGTCAATTTACTGATTCTAACATTTTATTTGTTTAATATAAATTAATTAATTATATTATTTATATTTTTATAAACAAAAATTGCATTCATTAAACTTAGTAAAACTTTCATATTAGATTCTTATTCTTAGATTATCTTTATTCTTAAAAGTATATAATTAATAATTATATATGCGAGATTATGTTTGGTTTAAGTTGACATCAAATAAGTTTTAAACAAATAAAATGTGAAAGTTAATAAATTGACGTTAAATAAATTTTATATTTAAAAATTTATCAAATAAGTATATATCACACAATTAATCAAACGAATTACATACATTTTATTAAAAATTCATAAGAAAACATATTAAAATAATTAAAAAATAAAATTGCATAATATCTTATATAACTTTCATATTTAATATAAATAAAAATAATTTAATTATATGTTTTCAAATACACTAAAATATAAAACACTACTTATAAAAAAATGTTAAAAATATTGATTTTATAAATTAGATTATGTTAAAAATATTCTTACGCTTTTAAAACGTTGTTTAAAATCAAATTTTAATTAAATTACGGTCATGTTTTAATTGATGAAACAAGTAATTTAAACGGTCTCTGAGACAAACATCAGTTTTTGATGAATGAAATTAAACTTGTCGTGATGTTAACCACATAACATCATTAAATATGGATATTGTCATACATAACATATACTTCGTGTAACTAGGTATACATTAGTTTAGTTTGCATAGTTAACCATGTAATAGCATGTAGTCAGCTATCATTTTTCATTTATTTATTTTCACAATCAATATACAAACACTAAAACTAGTAATACTAATTTTTTAAGGAGTATAAATATGGAGCTAAGGGTTATAATTTATTTATTTTCACAATCAATATACAAACACTAAAACGGGGATCTGGCTCAATCGAATTTTACTGTAGTTTTCTTGCTTTATTTGAATTAAATTCACAAGGTATCCAACAGTTTGTTTCTGTAAACCTTGCATTAACAGTTTTGAGAAGATCACACTCCGGAGGCCTGAGGAAGTTTCCAACAGATCTTCACTAGCTATCCATGCTGTGGTTTTTGAGGTAGAAGACCGAAAATACATTGGAGGATCAGCTTATGGTGGGAAGAGAGCTGTGTGTTGCACCTCTGATTTGGCTAAACTCGGTGTTTGCTCACATGGAGAAGATCATTCACCATCCTTCTGCTAAAGATTCTGGTTGGCCACAAGTGTTTGGTGTTTCGTTGAGTGAGAATGAATTGTCTGGTATGCTGCCAACAAGATATATCCAGATCACTAGGACCGATGTTTACAACCTCTGCTTCATTCATTGTGATCTTGACCTCAAGGATATGGTTGTTGAAGGGAAGACCATCTGGGAAAACGCTTGGATCATCCCAGCCTTTTGGCAACTTCTCTCCTTCTAGCTCTTAGGTATTATAATGTTCTCTCTGGGCTCCATCCCAAAACTTAACTAGGTAACACCATATCCAAGAAGATTAAGCAAATAGCAAGGCGTCTATGAGTTTGTACCGTCATTATCATCTTGTAGGTACGCGTTCTCTGGATCTTCTGGTGATCCAAGTGGGGAGTTTGAGGAGGATGATTACACACTAACCCTCATTAAACCATCTCGGATTCCTTCTCAAGAAGTCTCAAGAAGTCAAGAACATCTCAAACAAGATCTTTACAAGCTGACGAAGAAGAATCAGACAAAGATTTGGAGGAAGAGAAAAGGGAGTAAAGTAGTGGGATAGTAGTCACATTCGATCTTCTTCTACAGTTCTACTTACACCTTTACTTTTAATGAACACCTAATATTTTACTATATGTATTCTAATAGGTCACGAGGGTTTAGTTTAGTTTGACCACAGCAGCCTGTATTGTAGTGTTAGTTAAACTAAGTTAGTTGTGTTGCCATGTTTTCGTCTTAATGTAATGTTGACCTAAATTGCATTTTACACCTGAGCTAGGTTTTGTCTTGTAACATAGGTTTTGGTCCATGAAAGACAAGAATGGATTATGGATAAAACCAAAACTAACAAACAACAATAGCAAATAAGCATACAAAGGGATATATGACATTGACACAACAAAGTTTCATCATATGAACAAATAAAGATGTGAGCTAAGAATTTGGCAAGTAACCAGACAGATGTATTATAAGTTCATACAACATTACAAACTCATGAATCTGAAAAATTAAAATCAAAGGTTGAATCAGTCCTTTCTTGGCTTTGAATTTTGGCTCTCACGCAAAGAACCCGAAATTGCGAAAAAAAATTCAAAGAATCTATTTTTTTGTAAAGCTCTATGAAGAGTAGAAAGAAAGAGCACTTATCTCTTCATTCTGATCGTCTTCTCTGATGCTGCTGAGTTGCAGTTAACCCCTCGAACAAGTCAAGAACCTCGGTCTCCAGCTCTTCAACTGTGATCTTGATGTAATTCTCCGGGTGCTTCCCGCTCTCTATATGGCTCCTGAACCGTCCAAGAAACGATCTGTAAGCCGGACTAAGCTTCTCCAATATCGATATCTTCAGCTCTTCCCTAAGCTGAGAATCCGGAACCAACCATTGTGACTGAACCCTATGAACTTCCTCAAACAGAGCATTGAAAGACTTAAACCTCTCTCTCAACGCGCTCCTGGATACACCTGATGCAAAGCTTCCCTTTGTCCTTAACCCTTCATCTCTCAAGCAATACAACACTTTGACCCAAGCGGCTCTTTGGTAATACGTAGCGGCTTGCCTGAACTTACCCGTTAGCTTCCTCAAGTAAAGATCTCCGATCATTTCCTTTAGCTCTGTCGACCCTTTGATCTTCTGGACAATGTAGTGCACATTGTTCATAACAAAGAGATGCGACAATGCCGCATCTCTGTAGTACTTAGACTTCCCTTCGAGATTGAACTGAAGGATCAGTATGATCCAGATCAGATGGAGAGCTAACGGACCTTTGTTCTCAACCTCGGAGAAGTCCATCTCCGGCGCGTTTGTATCCGTAGCGTTCCTCGACGGTTTAGACATGATGAGATCAACTAACGTTGGTCTGTACTCAGAGATCAAACTAATGTAGTTCATCACATACCTAGTCAACGGATGTATCGTCCCTCCAGGGACAGGAACCCTCGACGGCTCACGCAAGACAGCGTTTTCGAATTCCGACAGTATCCCTCTCGCAGCTTCCGCCAACCTCGAGAGTATCTCCGCCGCCTGAACCCTAATCGAGTCAGAAGACTTCAGATCGAACACCGACTCGATGTCCGGCAAAAGCTCGATCAACGCGTCGTGGAGATCAAGGATCTTGAAAAGCTTCTCCGGCGATCTCCGGCTTATACTAATCGCCTCGGCGAAGTTGAACAGCTGGATGGCCGGACCTTTGACCGTCTCCATGAAGCAAGCCTCGTGGATGTTAACAGCTCCGACGCTCTCGAACACGTGCTCGCAGAGAAGCTTCTCGCTAGCGAAGACAACTCTCACGCAGACCTTCGCCGCTCGGATCCAGCGGCGGATCTTCTGCTCGAGCGCCTCCCAGTTCAGCCTCTGCACGTCTCCGATGCTCAGCTTCTCGATCCCTAGCCTCCGGAAGGAGGAGTCCACGGCGGATTTGCGCACGCTGCCGTAGACTTGAATGCACTCCCGGAGGTACCCGGCGGAGACCATGCGCCGAGCGATCCAGCTCAGGTACACCACCGCGTCGATCGGGATCAGCTCGATCTCGCGTATGCTGCTCGTGGATCTACTGTAGCTTCCCCGCCCGGTCGGTAACCGGACCGTAGCTGAACCGGAGCTGGAGCTAGACCCGGTTCGTTTGAGAAGATCCGTTTCCTCTTCTTGATCATCTTCTTCGTTGTTGTTACTCGCGTCTTCGTCAACCTCAAGGTGAGAAGAAGAGGAGGAAGAGGACATTAGAGAGTCCGAGTTGATGGGAGAGCTGTGTGAGACGAGGATGTTGCGGAACTCGTCCTCGAGGCGAGCCATGGCGATCTGGATCGCTGAGCTGGCTCGAGACTCGAGCTCTCCGGGGGAGGAAACGTGCCGTTGGATTTCGTCGACGGCGTGGAGGTAAAGCTTAACTTCCTGCGGATCGGTGAAGATCATCTTCTCTCTGGCTTCTTCCGACGCCGTGGCGTCCCATTTCATGATGACTTTCTCGGCGGAGTCGAAGCCGGAGACGGAACAGTCGTCTCCGTCGCTGCCGTGAGCTTGCTCCTGGGGTTCCATGGTTTCATACGAGAATACAAACAAAAAGTGGAGAGAGAGAGAGAGAGAGCAAACAGTCGAACTTGAAAGATGCTTTTTGGTTATTAATTAATGCAGAACACATCCGGGTTTTAACTTGTATGCTTTTTAACAGCTCTTAACCGTCATGCGAGGCGCCTTTGTAAAGTTGATGGAAACACTTTGATCGATATACCCCCACATTTTTGTAAGTTAAAACTTTAAAATGTTAAACTTGACACTCACTATTAGGTCTCGACATTCGGGTTTGAGTTGGGTAGATTCTTACTAGATTTAGTTTTTTACGGAATTAAGTCTTAATAAAACGAAATTGAATTAATGAACTATAAAAAAGAGGATGTTAAAGACTCATATATAGCTTGGTATCAAATTTGATCTACTCTTTTCTTTCCTCCTCTTTCGTTTCCATCATATTTATTTTGATTTTTTAGAATTTCCATTTATTATTAGTATTCTTCCTAAAGGTATGAAACACTTTGATCGATATACCCCCACATTTTCGTAAGTTAAAACTTTAAAATGTTAAACTTGACACTCACTATTAGGTCTCGACATTCGGGTTTGAGTTGGGTAGATTCTTACTAGATTTAGTTTTTTTTTTATAGAATAGTTATTAAGACTTGCATATTGTAGATCGGTCCTCCTAATCAATTTTGTGTCAATTTGGTTCTAATATTTTATACATGTAAATTTCTAAATAATGGGCATTCTTCAATTCAATCTTTTTATTTTATTTTTAGCAACACTGAATTTACTCGAAAATATATAAAATATAAATAAATCAGAAATAACTAAAATGATATATTATATAAATTTAAAATTAGACATTAAAGTTTTATACTATCTAAAATATCACAAATTTTTAAATGAACTAATATTTTGATTATAAATACATAGAAATTTAAAGGTTTAAACATGCATGGACATTCAATTTTTCATTTGAGTTTGAATCGGTTTTTATACTTTTTGGACATAGAGATTTTAGATTCATATAGATAAGTTTTGGTCCGGTTTAAATTCAATGTTTAAGTTTTGGTTTGAGGTTTCGGATCAGAATAAAACTCCCAGGACGATTCACTATTTATCATATAAGTCCTTTTTCAAATTAAAATAATGCAAGTTCTACTATAGTTTTTTAATCTGGTTAAACAGAAAGAAATATGTTTTTTTAATAATCAGAATCATGTGAATTAAGTCAACTATTCGACTGCAACAATGGGCCGACATTCACGTGCTTGCACCCGATTTCCCACGCATTATGGCTTTTAAAAAGATTCACGATGATAAAACAAATTATAACTCAAGACAACAAAAGAAAAAGCCCAACTCTTCTTTTTCTTCTTATAGGTTGTAAACGTTAATCATTATATTAATTAGGTGGACTATCCACCGTGGATATAAAATTTATACATACAATTATCATTTCTAATTCTATGCTTTCTTTCTTTTAATGTTGATGAGTCATACAGTAACTGTAATTTCTGGTAAATACAACAAAGAGGACTGAATTATTTAGTTTCCTTAAATTACCGTGGGGAAACATTATCAATTATCATTAGTTATTGATATGGGACAGTCGAGAAACATGAAGTCAATAATACAAAGAAAATATAATAATGTTGCACGAGTGGTGCTGTGCTGGATTGAGCCAGTGAGAGAATTACTGGAGTCTTTTTTAATCTAGATTTTAGTTTTAAAAACAAATACGAGTACAAACCGATGACGATTTCAATAAAATGCAATTTTCCTTAATTTAAAAGCCTCTCGTATGTCATTAATATGAATGTGAACAGCTCACTTTATGCAAAACATTTATTGGGTAAGCAAATGTCATTAGATGTGTCGATTATATAACTCTAGACAATAGTGTACATTTTGATTTGATGTTTGGATATTCACTAAATCCAGAAGTATTTGTCCCGGTTCAATGTGCATAGATTTATAGTTAGTGCCACTTAACTTATTATATAGTATTGCATGATTTGATTTGCATCTAACCTATTAGAATTTAATAAAATAATTATAGTAACCCAATAGTATAATTTATTCGTGCTCATATTATTTTTTTGTTCGTAGCTTGAGTATGAGTGATTTTTATTTTTTAATCAACCCTATCGGCTGATCCGGTCGACCCCGGGAGAAATACACTTAGTGCTACAGAATGGACTAGTCCGAAAGCATACCACACTGTCTGATCCGAGTTTGGAATACCTTCCGACTAATGTTAGAGGTGGACCAATCATCTGTTATGGTCCACCATGTAAACCACTTGGACCGAAGCCCAAGCCTAGACTGGCCAAGTAGTGATAATTTAGTTCCCAGAGGAAATCAAACACATGACTGGTGTGGATACACACCAAACCCCAAGAGATTGCGACTAGGTTATTACCACTTGGTTGAGTATGAGTGATTAATAATCGGTCCCTTAATAATCAAATGCAGGGATGGGTATTTTGTTGTCTATAAATCCTGGCAATAATTAAATTATTCATAGGGGGAAGAAGAAGAAGAAGAAGAAAAACCGATAATAATTTCACGATCCGTTAATCTCCAGCTGTGCTTAGCTGTCATACAATTTCAATATTTGCTTCACGTACGTATGTATACACAAACACGTGATATAGGCATATTATTGGACGACAAAACATGGTATTGAACGTAAATTTGTGAATTTCTTTGATAGTAAATCGCTAATGACGGTTTTTGTGCGTGTGCTATATGGTGTGTGATGTGTCTCTAATACCAAAGTTTACAGTATGCACGTTTGTAACTTGAGACTAACCGTGGGCATTAGACCCCGAACCGAATAGAAATCAAGCTGATATTCGTAAATATTTGGACATTTCTTATATTTTTGGAACCGCACAATTAGTATTAGATTTATTACTGAATCGTTATTTGTGACTTTCTGTGAATATAATAAAATCGCAATTGTGATTAGTGTGTATGTGTGCGCTAATGTGAAGACGGCGAGTTTCCCTCAAGAGAAGAAACAATAACAAGAGATGATGAAGGTTTGACAAAACGGCTTACTCAAGAGTCAAGAACAGAGTAAAGAAGACTGAAAAATGGAAGCTTTGCAAGAAGATATGAGAAACAAGAAAAAGGAGCACAAAACTTATCCAGTTCACTCATATGTTAATAAGGAAGCTACATTTGATCGAGTCGGCAACCCGGAATCAACTAGATTCATAACAGAGTTTTCAAGAAGAAATTACATATATTCTACGCTAATGCCTTTCACTAGCATTCATTGTATACTTAACTTCTACCTTGTGAGTACTAGCTGTTTACAAAGCTTTTTTTTTTTGGTCAAAGAGTACTTCATTCATTATTAAAGGTTTTACGCTCCATTAGAGGAGACTGATACAACAGAGCTGGCAAGAGCCAACTTAGCAACTGAATCAGCTTCAGAGTTTTGCAAGCGAGGAATAAAATGAAAGGAGATTACATTAAAGTAGGTGCTAAAATGATAGATATCGAACAAAATCCTATACAGAGCCGGCCTTGATTCCTTCTGTTTCAGCATCTTGATGAGAGTAAGAGAATCAGACATGATCGCAAGGGTTTTAATGTTCGAGAAAGCCGCAGTCATAACTGCCAGACGAATTGCAAGGGCCTCAGCCATCAACGCAAATGATACAAGGCTCCGAGTGGCGGAGATCCAGGGGAGACGAGTCAGGGTGGGAGAGCCAGAGAAGAGACCTCCCAGCCCGCACATACCAGAGCGGGCATCCCATGCTGTTTACAAAGCTTATACTCTCAATACTATTATCTCTTTAGCTTTCTATCAATCATATAAAATATGATTCTTTAACTCGCTCTCTTACCTTATAAGCATCAATATGTAATAAACACAACTCTTAGGGCTTCTCTTGCGGGTTCCTTTCTTAGCCATTGACCTTACATATGCTCTTGCATCTTGCCAAAGCAGTATCACACCATTAGGACTAGCATACAAACCGTCTTTTTGACTGCTCCAAAGCAAAGGCAGCTTATTTGTGATTTCCTCAAATAATTTTTTTTTAGGGTAAACATTTCCTCAAATAGTTGTTGCTTTAGTGTGGTCTTTAAAGTAGGCTATGCCCAACCTTGATTCGATTTACATCAACATGGTTAACATGTTGACATCTTCCACATCTCTAAGACCAAAGTTTGCAAGTGGTAATAAAACTGCGAAAACAATAAATGCCCAAAACGTTAAAAGAAACCTTTGTATTCACCTCGACTAATTTTTGAATCATATACAAATTTAAAAAGGGAGTTGTCCCAAAAAAAAAAAAAAAAAAAAAAAAAAGGGGGGAAAATCATAATTAATACAAAAATGGTGAATCTGCACGAATCTAACGGTTGGAACTCATCGGATCTCAAAAGTAAAAGTGAAGCTAAGTTTCTATGGTGATGAAGTCGTCGCTAGAATCTTCCATCGTTAGTTCGTCAACAACTTCACCCATACTAGGCCGCCGATCTGGATCATCTCCAGTGCACCTCACACCAATCCGTAAAACATTCTCTATCTCCTCCGACGACGTTTCATCATCAGCAGCGGCGGCTACGACCGTATGATGAAGCAGATCCATCCACTCACCTTTTTCCACGGCTGAGCCAATCCACTCCACCACATTCGTCCCGCCAGCTCTATTCAATCCGGCGTATTGCGACGGAAACTTCCCCGTCAAGATCTCTAACACCACGACCCCGAAACTAAACACATCAGACTTCGAAGAGACGGTTTCATCGGGAGAGTTATACGCTACTAGAGATTGAACTTGATCGTCGAGGTTAATCAGTCTCTGTAGTCCGAACTCGGAGATGAGTGGCTCGCCGTCGTCGGCTAGGAATATATTACTCGACTTTAGGTTTCCGTGAGGTAAGCTTAGAAACCCTAACTCCTTGTGGAGGTAACACATCCCTCTCGCAATTCCAAGGATGATTTTAAACCGTGAAGGCCAATCTAACCGAGAAGCCTCCCCGGGATCGCCGTGTAACCGGTGAAGAAGACTCAAGTTGGGGACGTATTCAGACACAAGCAGTTTCTCGTCTTGTCGGAAATGGTAAGCAAGAGGTGTTAATGCATTCTTGTGTCGCAAGCTTCCTAAGTTTTTAATCTCCTTGTCGAACACGTCTAAACTCACTTGATTCATCACCGTCACACGCTTCACCACCACCGTGACACCGCTCTCGATCACTGCCTTGTACGCAGATCCCACGCTTCCGCTGCTGCTAGGCCGGCTGCCACCGCCACCAGAGTCTCCGAGAACGTGAGCCTCTGCTTTCATCAAGTCTGATAAACGGAAAACACCCTTTTCTTTGTTCACCATCACCAAATCCGCCGTCCCCGTCAAACCTGTTGATCTATCACTCAGCTCGCCGGAGCGACTGCTCTTACTCTGCCTCGAGCCACCAGTTCTTGATCCGTCAACTATTACCTGTCAAACAACATCAAGAAGTTTTTCTTTATAAGTTAAAAACTCTCTTTAACACCGGATCCGTTTTAGGCATAACCAGATGAAACATTCGTCTTAATCCCCAAAATTTAAATGGATAATATGTATAAATCATTTGATCCTAAAATTGATTAATAAAAATATGTATTGATCATTTACTGTACAGTTCGTATATGTTTTAAGCCCCGTAAATCTCAGAACCTACTATGGTGAAGTGAAGAAAGTGATAGTGGACTAACCTGGATTTGTTGGTCGTCGTTGCTTTCTTGTTCAGAGGCACGACGCGTCCTCTTCCTCCTCTTTCTCCTCTTTTTCTTCTTCTTGAAGAACAAGGAGATGATGGTAACCACTAAAAGGAACCCTAGTGTACCAAATGCTATATAGTATTTGGTCTTATAGGCATCTTTCATTGTCCCGTCTATTAAAATCGATGCAGTCGCATCTTTCGGCTGCGTGCATGTAGTTGCTAGCTGCTCACCGCAAAGGCCAGGATTCCCCGCGAAAATCCTCACGTCAAATTTCGACAAACCGGATGGTATTCCTCCGTTTAGTCTGTTGTTTGAGAGATCAACATCAACTAAACTCGGTTGGGTGAAGTTCGGTATATTCCCAATGAACTGATTGTTTTCGAGGTGTAACGTTATTAGATTAGGCAACTTAGTGGCCAACGAGAGAGGAATGAGACCAGAGAACTCGTTGTTTGAGAGCCAAACTTTCTTCAGAGAAACCATTGTTGAGAAATAGTTGGAAGGGATGTTACCAGAGAACCGGTTACCCGATAAATAAATAGATTTCAGACCGGTTAACCGGTTAAATTCGGGTATATCACCGGAGAAGGAGTTGTTCATTATGCTTAAGGTGCGTAACGCTGGTAAGTCCATTAAGGAGGCAACGTCGATGGTTCCTGAGAGACCCATCTGTTCGAGCCGTAAGCCAAAGACTGAGTTTTTGTTGCAGAGTATTCCGACCCATAGTTGCACTCCTCCACAAGGGTCTGAATCTGGTGTCCAAGAATCGAGAGGCGTGGCGTAGTTTAATGACTGCTTGAACTTCAACAATGATTCTGATTCAGTTATTGAATTTGCGGGAAGTGCTGTTAGGAATAGTAGGAACGGCCATATTAGCCAGGCCATGGCCATTTACTCTTGTTTTCAAGAACCTTGTGTTTTTTTTTTTTTGTTTCTAATTTTCTTTGTTCCTGTCTTGTTTCTCGCTCTGTCTCTGTTTTTCTTTGGCGTTTGTGATCCACTGGATGAGAGATAGTTAGGAGCTTATGGCGAGAATGTTCGTTGAAAGAGTCAAGGTTGAGAAAAGGTAAAGCTATTATTAAGTGTTGCTAATTTGAGTCGAAGCCCAAACTGGAGTAGAATTACTTTTTTTTTTTTTAATTGTGGGAAGGATGTGTTAATTAATGCAGTTTTACACAACGTAATTGATACATTTTTGGACAAATGTATATATGTATCATTTGTTATCCCCTATATATATTAATCACGGATCATTACAACATGTTTTTTAGCCACGTGTCATAACGAGGATGATTTTTAGAATTCTTAGAAAAATAAGTTGGTCCATATAAACATATAGTATGTTTTTTTATTAAACTAACTATCATACGGAATTACATAATATGATTAACATATATATGACAATTAATGGTTATGAATATTTGATAACAAATTTTGTATTCTCTCTCTTTTTTGTTTAATTTTATATTATTAAAATAAATTAAACATTTACATTAAACATATAATAAAAATAGTTTTTTCTTATATATTATATTTTGAATTTTTAAAAACGACTATATATATTACTAAAAATGGTAAAAATTCCACACTGAAAATTTTGTGATCAATAGTTTAACTTTTTTTTGTTCAAACAAGATACAAATGATCATATATATCGTAGGGGTGAGCGTTCAGGTATCCGTTCGAGTTCGTATTAGGTATTTAGGATTTTTGGGTATTTCAGTATAAATGTATAGAAACCGTTCGGATATTTCTACACTTCGGGTTCAGATATTTTATGTTTGGGTTCAAATATTTTGGACTTTTTGGTATTTAAATTTTGAAGAAAAAATAAATAAATTATTCATTGTTTAAGATTTTTGTATTTAAAATATACTTTTAATTTAAATGGTTTTCTAATTTTTAAAAGATTAAACTATTAATAGGTTTGGAGATAAAACTTTAAAAATAGAAAGACACTAATTTAGTTGTTGTTTTGAAATTTTAGATGCAACTTTTGTTAATGCAAGAAACAAGAGCTTGATATGTATTTTAAGTGAGTAGCAAATGATTTTGTCCATAGTTATATGTACATTATCTAATTTTGAACAATGTGCATCATTAATATAAACATTTTGAATAAAACGAGAGAAGTAAACTAGAAATATATGATTAATTATACTTATGTTTGGTTATCTTCGGATATCCATTCAGCCGTTCAGGTTTGAATATTACCCGTTTGAGCTCGGATATCCAATTTCTTCGAATTCAATAACCGTTCGGGTATTTTGCTACTTCGGTTTGGATTTTCGGATCGGATTCAGATACAGATTTGGGTATCAGATAAAATGTCTAGTCCTAATAAATCGTATGAATATGAAGTCTCATTAATAGATATTCATATTTAATATATATATATATATTAATATCATTTGAAATAAATTATATACTATATAAAAATATAAAAATATGTTAATTCAAAATTTGCAGTGAAAATTATTGAGATCTTAATATTTTAATTTTGAAATTTGTATTGAAAAATTTCACATCAAAAGTTTTGTGATTAATGATTTAAATTTTTGTTATAGCAAATATATAAATGTTAAAAAATTATATGAGTAGGAAGTGTCAATAATAAATATTTGTATTAGATTGGAACACTAACTTGTTAATAGAGTTTGCCGGTGATTTTTTTTCAAAATTTTGATTCTTAGATATGTATTTGGAGTGAAACTAATTTTTACAGATGTCCATCTTTTTATTTGACACTTATGTAATTTACGGAATTCACAGAAGAAGTTAAAAACAAACGAAATTCATTTCAATGAAACAGAGACGATAGCGAAAGCACAATTTTATACAATTTTATAGAGGTAGAAAATTAAATCACTTATGGAGAGTCAATAGTAAACAAACCGAGAGCAGAAACCCTAATCCCCTTTCGTTATTGCCTATTTGGTTTTGGTGTTTTGTGTCATCCGTAAAATTTAATTTTCTTTTGTGCATATGAAGTCTTAAAAATAATTAAAATGAGTTGTAATACATTAAGTCTTCAACAATGATGACACATTTAAGAGACCAACATTGTATTCGTCATTTTACAATCAATAAAAATTGTAGTGTTGCAAAATGTTAAAACTATTTAATGAAAAAACATTATTATAAAAATTCACCCAGCTTATGAGCACAGATTATCATCTAGTATAAATTAATGGCAAAACATTTACATCGAATTTTATAAGTAAAACTGTGAGACTGTCCTAAATAAATGATAACAAAAACATATATGTATGTAGAATTATTGGCTGAAGACACGAGTGCTATTTAAATTAGTAACTCCTAAAGATTCTAAAAGCATCAGCAATGGTAATAGGCATATCTTTTTGCCCTAGCATGAACCATATCTTTTTCTCCATAACCCTGTTCAATAGATGTAAAAAAAACGCTGTTCAATAATTTGCAATTCTTAACTTTCAAGCTGAAATGTTTATTGGGCTCTGAGAAAACGATATAAATGTAAGGCGCGCGGGTGGCTGCCTTCTCCAAAAGAGTCTTGCAGGTTGGTAACATGAATATATGACTCGTCAAGATCATCTTATAAGATGAACACATAAAGAGTGATGGCATTAGCACACTGGTATTGGAAATTTGTATGTTTTCTCTTAAATTTACTCTTATATTCTTGACTAGGTTGTGCTACAGCAGCCACCACATTACGCCTGTGGATGCCTTTTCCTTCTGTCTGAGGTGCTAAAAGCAAGGCCCCCTCTATGGTAAGCATTTTTGTTGTTTTCTTTCTTCAAAACAAAATATATATATTGTACATTCAATTTAATCACTTGAGACTCGAAATCATTGATCAAAATATCCTTCTACAGGTGTATATATATATATATATTCCCAAATGTTGTAAAAAAAATTATACCCGATAAGTATTTCATCAATTTTGAGTATATTTTACATACAAATATTGATATCGATACTTCCCCTTCTTATAGTGATGGCATCATGATAGGTGTGCGAGAACAAATTGGTATAGTGGGTTGTGGGTAGTTAGTTAAATCATCTTAGATCTTTACTTGAGTGATATGATTAAGACATGCTTAGAGCAGATGTAACCTTAAAATCCCACTTAATTGGGGGGCATAAGAGAATATATCTTATTAAAAGAGAAATACAAATATAAACTCACCGTTAAAACAACCAATTATTTACAAGTGAATGTCAAATAATAATAAACTTATTTTTAAGCATTTATGTCTTTCCTAATTTATATTTCACTGCAAAAGTTACTTAATCTTAACTTTCAGTATTTATTGTCTTTTCCTAATTTATATTTCACTACAAAAATTACCTAATCATAACTTTCAGTATTTATTTTCTTTTTATCAATTAAAACAACCATAAAACATTCATATCTCTCTATTATTTTATGGGTTTAGTACAAATCTTTATTCTATTACTTTAGTATAAATATCTCTATTATTTTATTTTTATTTAGTTATTTCTGTCATTGAATTTAGTCAAATAAACTTATATAAACTCGACATATATTTAAATATAATTGATTTAGAATGTGGATGGGTGTGTCATTATTTAATAAACATGAAAATATGGTATAATGTTAAAATTAAAATAACTAATTAACTTACATAACGTAAAAAAAAATTAAACCGATCTAGGTATCCATTTACTAAATTTTGAAAATTATATTTTAAAATTACGTAGTTTATATTTCTTATTATTTATTAGTAATAATTATAAAGTAAAAATTAAAATTTACATAAAATAATCATTTATATATAATATTATTATTTTTTGATAATTTTGGTGTGATCTCAAAGGCTTTTTAGGTCTGAGAACTAATCACCAGGAGACCCATATAAATCCGGGTTTTCTTGCCACTTAAGACGTCTATGGGTGGCCAAGGGGAATCAAACCCAATATAATAGATAAAATATAGTAGAAATTAGTCTTTTAATATATTATTGGCAGTATATTTTCATATATACAAGTTCATTGAAAATCAAATACGGTAAATTTATACGATGATAAATGATGATATGATTGACTATAAAAAAAGAATATAATTACTCAATATAATAGATAAAATTATAATGTTTAAAATGTCATATTAAATAATTATGTTGTATGCGTAGATTATAAAAATATATTAAACAATTTATACAAAACAAAAATTTATTTATTTAAAAATAAAAACAAATACCCGCACTTATTAAAGCTTAAGAACATTTCCAAATCCGTAAAATGTATTAGGTAAAATCAGTATAAAACGCTGTAGACTATCGCGATTTAAAACTGAATAGATACTCATATTCATACATCGTAAAAATATTAATCTACAATATATCAGTCAATAATTACAACTACTCATAAAGAAAAATAAACGAAATGCATATATATTTCAACAACTATGTACTACTCCGTTAAGCCCTTATATACAAATACTTTAAGAAAACGATAAGTTATATTAGTTGTAAAAAAGCTTATTATGCATTTCTTTTACAAGAAGAGAAAACAAAAGTAGATTAGTTGCACAATTGTCGTGCACTTAGATGAACAACACGTCAGCACCAGCCCAACTGGCATGTCTCTGCTTTAATTTTGGACTCTTTTAATATAATCTACAAATTTCTCTTAAATAACTTTGTAACCTTTTTAGTAATAATATATTTAAATCTCAAAACAACAAAATAATATTGCTAAAAGTAATATACTTTAGAATATTTACTAAAAGCATCATTAATGGGATATTTTAGGGTAGAGTTCTTACCATAATATAAAAAAACATTTTTTAAATTTTAATTAAGAAAAATTAAGAAACGTCTTTTATATTACGCTAAAAATCACATTTTAAGAGACCCGTATTAATCATGCTCTATATATATGGAGCTACTTCGAAAAAAAGATAGCAGAACTGGACTTAATCATATCCTCACAATAAAAAAATAATTACAATGATAAGGCTGCTTGTCTGTTTCATGTAATGCATGTATATATGCATAATCATATATGTGCGAGTGTCATTTTCCTTTCTTAAGATCTTCAATAAAAATCTTGAAACAGGAGATATATATTTTTTAAAAATTATTAGGCCTAAATGATGGCTACATAAGTATATAAGTAAGTACATGACATTGGACGGTTATCTAATGTCTGATCATTAGCAGTACTATCTTACTATTTGATTTATTTTGCCATAAATAAGTATTTACGACCAATTATAAGAAGAAGTGTTTGAATTCGTTAAATGATTAACTTACCGTCCACAACCTTTTTGTTCGACAAAGACAGACGGTAATTAAGTTACTAAGAGCATGCGCAACGGTGACACTCATTGGAATCTTTAGCGACAAGAACATTTCAGATTAATTCTGAATATTTTGAATTAAAAAAAAAAAAAAAATGATGACCATTCACGGACCGCCACGTAGTCGTGGGGATCCACAAATAGTACAAGGATTCACTAAGAAAGCGTCCTTACTTAGGAATTTTAAGGGTTGAATTCTTAGGTTTTGGTGGAATCCACTGATTATTTAATTATTTTTTTCTTAAAGACTTCCACTTAAAAATTCCCGTTGCGCATGCTCTAAGGTTCTCTCCACCCAATTTCTCAGAAATACCAAACTGACTAACTTTAATTTTTTTATATGCATTTTAACTGATTAAGAGGACTGTATTTTGTCAAAAGAAAAGAACATATTGCCTTGTGTGTGTGGTTGCATCCGTCCGAAAAATGTTATACTCCCTCTATTTTCGAAAGATATTTTTTTTTATTAACACATACATATTAGGAAAACTTCAAATTTTGATAATAAATACATTATTTTATTATTTTTTATTTTCCGTAATTTGAAACTTATAATATTTTAATAAGTACAATTATATTTTCTTAATTTATAATTTACTATAATTAAATAATAAAACTGCATATAAAATATAAAACATCTATCTCTTTTAAAAAACAAAATTTTATCTAATTTTTTAATCTTTTAGAAATAGAGGAAGTTTAATAATTTTATTTTGTTTTGATTCAGTACCGTCATCTCTTTGTTTATATGATTAGGATTCTTCATTTGTTTTATGGTTATGGTTTTGAAATATGCTACTCAAAATGAGTCAATAGTTCATTGGTATAGTATACATGAACGACAAAAAATTAGCATTATCGGGTAATATTCAACAAAACTGTGGACAAGCTGTAATCGTTATCTAAAACACATCAATCTTTGTCCGATCATAAGATCACAACACGCAATAAGATGATGTTGCCTACACATCTAAACATACACGTATACGTATATTATATGTATTATTTTTAACTTTATAGTACCCATAAAATAAATAATTTTTTTTTTAATAAACATCGATGTCTGTTATCAAGTATTTTCAAATTTTGATTTATGAAGAGTGGCATCAATGTAGACAAAATAAAATGTCATAAGTAAGAAAGCAATAGACATATATTGCAAAAGCTTTGTCATGTTAATGATCTATAGATTAATAAGTATGGTATCAAATATTTATTGTTAGTGATTTTCTTGTATTGTTGATCCAAAATTTATATGCTTTGTACATTTGGTTCATATATTAAGTTACCGAGTTATTAGAAATTTCAATTTACTAAAAAGAGCATGTTATATACAAGATTATATACATTCATGCCATCAATAGAACTTTTTTAATACATTAACTAATATATTATACGAAGATAATCAATTACTTTGTCCAAATTTATTTACAAATGGAATTATGTAGGAAATCTACTTAAATAAATATCAAAATCCGATTATAATTAAGAAAAAACAATGGGCAAAGGAGATGCTAGTTTTGCCATTTATGTCCTCATCTCTCTTAGCTGTTATACATCAATCGGTGGGTCATGCATCTATACGTTCTCTTTCTCTCCTTTCTCTACCTCACTCAATATATATATATACACGAACCTTCCTCGTTATTTCCTCCCAAGAACATCTCAAACATTTTTATTCTTCATTCAATATTTTGAGACCCCCCCCACACACACACTCATATAATCATTTATCCTCATAAACCCTAAACCCTACCTAGTTTCAGCAACTATATTGTTCCAAATCCAAGAGAAAGGGTTAGATTCTTTTTCAATGGCCAAAGTTGGGAAGCTGACAAAGCTCAAGTCGGCGATAAAGAAATGGCCTTCATTCGCCAAGAACCACCACCACTCATCCTCCTCAGCCGCCGTCTCCGACGAGCTCTCAGAGGACAACAATCTCCATGTTGTTTATGTTGGTCAGACTCGAAGACCTTACATGCTTAGACCGGACATCATCTCTCACCCACTCTTTCAAGAACTGGTGGATCGGTCTTCTAGATCTGCTGAACAAGAACGTGAGATTGTTGTAGCTTGTGAAGTTGTGTTGTTCGAGCACTTGTTGTGGATGCTTAACAGTGGTCAAGAAGGAGGATCCGTTGAAGAATTGGCAGAGTTCTATACTTGTTGACATCGATTTATCAAATTTTACGCATTTATTCCGTATAATACATATGTACTTTCTATGGTGTTATTGTTGCTGCTGCTGATTTGGATTTTTCACTCGATCCGGTGTGTGACCAAAACGTGATCTCGTAAACCATATCATTTGCTTCTGTTTTTTTTCCTCGAGCAATTTTATGATAATGATGAGCATGTGTAGCTTCTTACTTTGTTACCACCAACAAATAATTCTCTTCCTTTAACAATCATCTTTATATTTTCTTCTAAATGTAATAGACGAGCCTAGGTAGACAGCTAAATGAATATGATCATTTCATAGAATTTTATTTTATGGTTGGCTTTGTTTCTATATTTTATTGTGGCGGTTTTGTAACTTTTGCTTCAATTTGTTTTTGTAACGGAATCTTTCTCATGATGAGTCATGCATGAGTCTCATGACACAATAAAAAGGGACTTCAGTGATGCTCGAATTTGCTTGTAACTAATACATATTTTTTTGGAACAAATATTGATTGAATATGATGATGACAATACTAATTAATTAAATTATATATTCTTTATTTATCAAAAACAATTATTCGCAATGATTTATATCATTGATATTCATGGTGCTTTGTTTATAAATTATAATCAGGGACATTACCTAAAATTACAAAGTTAAAAACAATCTTACTGAACATTATTTTTTCACTATCTTATATATTAAAACAGAAGTCACAACCTTAATTCATGTGTGATTTTTAAAAAAATGGAACCTCACTAGAAATCATTTATCATTCATTTATTACTAATAATATGAATTAATAATATATCATTCCTAATATAACATCGACTCCTAAAAACCCGAATTTGTTAACAAACTCACCTTGATTCATGTGTGATATTTTTATTTGGATCATCATTTAAATTTTTTATTAAATGCATTTCCTTAATGCTAATATATAATCTTTGAACTACTTAAATCATAATATAATTTGATATCTTTTAATTTAAAATATAAATATATATATATATATATATTTAATTTTCTTAACAAATGTGTTGAAAAAATCATAACAATATCTTAATTATCAAAAATTGTATATACATATTTTCACTAATTTTGTAATTAGTAATGAAATTAATGTTATTATACATAAATATATATATATATATATATATATATATATATATATATATATATTTTATAGTTATATCTATCATTTTAAAATAAAACATTGTATTTAACTAAATATGATAAAATTATTTTAAACTGATAAATTAATATATTTTATTTTCACAAACATTAAAAATTTATGCTAGAAATATAATATGTTGGTAGAACGGGTTAACATTAGTAAATTAGATAATTCATGTATAAAATTAACTTATCTTAAACTTTTATATATATATATATATAGTTATTATCTTAAATGAATAAACATAAAAAAATATTGATAAAGGGAATCTAGCGCTTTGAATTACGGATCATGATTATAATAATTGAATAAAAGATAATTTTAAAATATATATAATAAAAAAATACCAATATATGTGATGATTTGAAATAATCAATTAACTTACAGCATGAAATCTATCAAATTGTTATATTTAAAATAATTAAATATAAACATTTAAATATATAAGTAACTTTAAAAATATATTCTAATTATGTAAAATATATATAAACATGAAAATTAATATCCGAATCTAGTGATTATTTAAAATACAATTTGTGTGCATTTAACGTTAGTTACTACAACTCCTTTATTTATAATCCGTCAAAATTCCACATATGATCAGAGACACGGTCCTGTGTATCATATGTATGGTGTTCATTTCAAATCATATTTTCGTATAAAACATAAACTAATTAATATGCAATCTAGTAGTGTTAATTGGAAATAATACTGGTCGCTCTCATGACGGGTGGTGACCTGGTCCCAAGTTCATAACCCTACTCTCCTTTCTAGTTGCAGATATTATACATTTGTCTTTAATGTTTCTGGACTTGATTTCAGCCATATAAGAGACAGTGGCGGAGGCAACTAGTTAGGAGTAGAGCTCGGCATGATTATTTGGTATTTGACTTGTACTCGTTAGTTCGTTAGTTGCCTCGTATTCATCTTGAATATTTAAATATTTGGTTTTGTCAAATCAAATAACAAGTCATCAAGTTTTATTACTTGGAAGTCTAAGTCAAGTATCAAATATCGTTTTTAACTTTTATACTTAATTTGCTATTTGTTGCATTTCTTGTTGCTCATCACTAAAAGTGATTTATTACCCTTTAGAAAACTGTTTATAACTCATTAAAATTACTCTCCTTAAAATACTTGTTTCATATACGTACTTTCAATTCAAGTATTTGCAAGTAATCAATTATTATAAACTAGGGTCGGCTTGGACTACGCCCGGAATTTTCTCTAATATTTATTTTTAATTCTATTTTGTATTTGTTTCAGTATTATATATATACATAATTATATTAATATTATTAAAACATAAATCATTAGACAAATTTCCAAAAATGTAGGTTTAAATTTTTTGTTTTTGTCCGACAGATTTGAACTTTTATCACTCAGAATTTGTAATTTTTAATTATTGAAAATTATGTACCACATGATGAAAATATATAAAATAATTAAGCGGAGTTTAATCTGAATATTTTTATCTTACTTATTTAAGTTTGTGTAAAATAAATTTGTATGTACTTTTGGAATTTTATTTTGGCTTTGGAACCATTAAACTTATAACTTTTAAAGGTATTAAAAATTTATCTTTCAATTTTTTTTGCTCCTCCTCATTCTACATCTATATATAATTAATTAATTTGAATAATGTTCATAATCGTATTTGCACAATACTGTTATTTTTCAGAATTGGTTGGTAGTAAAAATAATTATTAACAAAAAAATAACAAATTTGTATTGTGGTTAAAATTTTATATTATAGTTGTCTTTGGATGTCACATGCTGATACATGATATATAACTTAACTTTTTCTCAGGTAATCTACGAAATAGGCTTGCATGATCATTATCATCAATCTATTACAAATGCTTCTTGTTTTTATGTAAAACAATGCTTCTTGGTGAGACAATACCGAGCTGCTGAAAACAATATCTCTCGCCTGATGATGGAGCTGGCAAAAAGTTAAAGAGATCGAAAGTCTCAACGAAGTGTCACCCTTCTTCTTGAAATATATGATTAAATTTTCCTTTAATGCAATCAAATGTTGATTTCTTCCGTCTAATATATCAAAAAGTATCAACGAAGAGAATACCTAACAAATAAAAGGATACTGAATTGATAAGATAAATTTAAAACTCCTAGCTTAATTAGATCAATGATAAGACGTGGAATCATAACACAATATCTCTTAATGTCTTGCAAAAATGAATTCTTGCAAACACATACATTGTCATATACTAAAAAATTCTCTACTTATATCTAAATAAACTTCAGTTTAAGGTTAAATATGAGTGAAGAAAGTGAAGCAAAGTCATACCTTAGTGTTAGCATGAACAACCTTGATGTCTAGATGGAACCGTGATTTCTCGTCCTTAGGTTCTGAAGCTTATGATTCTTGACCCTCTGCGAGCTCGATGTTCCGTAGATGAAGGAATGCAGCCACTATACGGAAGAGTGCATCCGGGAAAATTAGAATGTAAGTAGAGTTGTTCTTATGTCTAAGCATGTAAATAAACAACTAAAAGGAAAGTACCTGATCTTCAGAATCAAATCCCAACATCGTCTATAGCTTTCCTAGCATATCCAACACATACACGATCTCTAAAAATTAAACCTATCATCACCATAGAAGAAATCAGGCTTAACTTTTCAAGTGCAACACAAATCATGCAAAAAACAATAGTTTCTTTCAGGGTACGAAACTTGACAAACCCACAACCTCTCCAATTATTTATACAAACCCCTAGACTTTTTCATAAATGAAGATCAACCTTATCTCTCTCAAGCAGTAACACTTTATGTAAAAGCAAAAGAGAAGAGACATGAACATACCTAAATCCAGCTCTGAAACCACTGATCCAATCATGCTTGTAGGATTTGAGTCTCCAAATGACATCATTCCTTATGCACTGAAAAGGGACAAAGCTCTCAGCCTCCGCCATTTAGATATAGTTTGTTCAAGTTGAAAACTTGATAGTTCTCCAACAGGTTAAAAAGGAAGATTAAGACAAAGCATTGTAAACCAAGATTAGAATTCAAAATCCAACTTATTCAGATTTAATACTTTTATTATTATCTGAATCTGATGGTTAGTCTGAAATTCAGTAGAACCAAACAAAACAAAGTATGAATTAACTTTTTTAATCACTTTTTATATTCAGTTTACTAAGAAACTCAGATCCAACTATGAATATATCTATACAAGTAACCTAAAACAGAATCCAAAGGAATGACCTCAAAGCGTTGATTGCGTTAGAGTCTTTAAAAGACGTACAATTGATTTAATTTGGCAAAAAGGAGAGAACTTTACAAAGGAAATCTCAAAAGAAAAAACAGAAGCTGGTGAGAAACAAAAAAAAAAGAAAGCTAAACAGAAAAGTAAAAACATGGATTCTAAGCTTGAATTCAAGAATGACTCAGAAAAAATACCAAATAAAAAAACAGGTCAAGATGCCCAAAAGAGACACCATTCTTGAGACTGAAAGAAAAAGAAGCTAGTGTGCAGTTTCTTCGCTCTTGGCCTCTTGAGGAGAGTTATGAGAGATTTCCTCGGAATTATTTTAGTGTTGAGGGGTAGCATATCGACATCCAAGCTCCCGCCTCGAGCCTTCCAAAACCTTAGGAGAGGCACTTCGACGGTGGAGTCGGTTTTCAAAACGGTGAGTAATTGAAAAGCTTTTGCCATTCCAATCTCTGATTTTTTTTTTGGAAAATAGTTTTGAATAATGAACTGATGAAATTCATGGAAGGGAACTCACATATTTATAGCTCACTGAATGGTGATGTTAATCAAATGAGAAATTGTGTGAGGAGAGGGAAATCAGTGTAAATGCGAGTGTTAACGAAGATGCATGAATCCAGTCAATTCTGTAACGGTGCCCGATTTTGATACAGATTAGAAGAAGTCAAATCGATTAGTCAAGATCGGAAGCTTCCACCTGTGTTTGATTTGACTTTATCCTTGCAGGTGATCGAAGATTCCGGCGTATCTGGTCATAGCCGTAGATTTTTGGGTTATTTTCTCCTGTAAATTTTGCTGAAGCGCTTAATTGAATGCCACGATTACTCACAGAAACATCATTTTTGTTGTCAGCAAATATAAAGATAATACTAAGCCCAATGAAAATCATAAAAGCCCAAATAATCCATACGAAAGAAACAATTTTTTTAAAAGAGACACGTGTCGCATCCACAAAAACCGACTTTCACTACAAGAAAACACGCCGATTGCAAGGGAAATTTGCGAGCAAAAATTTTCCTTGCAAATTTGCGACAGATTTGCAACGGAATTGCAAGAAAAATTATTATCCTCGCAAATCTCTCGCAAATTTGCTAGGAAAATTTTTCCTCGCAAATTTGCGAGAGATTTGCGATGGAAGTTACAGCGTCCTCGCAAATCCCTCGCAAATTTGCAATGAAACATTTCTCTCGCAAATTTGCAAGGGATTTGTAAGAATTTTGTATGTCTATCTTGTTTCCTCACAGCTCCCTTGCAAATTTGCAATAGATTTGCAAAGAAGTTGCATGGTATGTATAATTTAGTTCTGAAACCTAAATTTATACTTCACACACTATATTCCAAACCATACACTTATAACCCTAAACCTTATACTCCCAATCATAAAATCCAAAAACACCAAATTTAACATTTTCAAATTTAATCAACAAAACTTAAACATAAACTACTAATTTAAATTTAGAACTTTTCAAGTTTATATTTTCAAATTAGTTTAAAAAAAAATTAAACTCATACTTTAAATCTATACATCATTTCATATTTTCTTAACTCCAAACCTTTAATCATAAATATAATCTTTCAACTTTAAACTTTTAATTATCAAACCCAAATTCTAATATATTTAAGTTGCAATTATATTGAAAGCAAATCATAAACAACAAAACCATTTATATAATCCTAAACTATGAAAGGGACTTGACAACATTTTGTGACCTATCTATGCGCTCTCTTGTCATACGTTATGACAACAAAAAAATAAAAACAAATTTGTAAAAAATCTCATTGGCTACTACTTTCACACAAGGATTGACAAATATTCATTCCTGTCCATTGGATTACACTTTAATCGAATGGACCATATCTTCATTTTCATCTTTTTTTTCTCTCCTCTCGATCTCTCATCTTAATCTCTCAATCTCTCCATAGCTTCTCTCAATCTCTGGACGAAATTGGTAAAACCAAGCTCAATCTATCATCACTTGTGTCTTCTTCTTTATCTACATTGTTTATCTCTCAATCTCTCATCACTTGTCTCTTCTTCTTCTTTGTCCCTACATGAACATGAAGTTTGGGTGGAAGAAGACAAAACCAAAGTTCATGGCTTTGAGGAAAACGACGACAGTGAAGCGCAGGAGATGTGGCGAAGGAGGCGCTGAAGCGGAGGTGGAGGCGCGGCAGACTCGTCTCGGTCAAGCAGCAGTGGTGTGACAGAGAGTGTCTCCGGTTAAGGGTGGTGCGTTGGTGATGCAAAAGCCGTTGGTGGTGCAAAAGCAGTTGGTGGTGCGGCGATGGTGTGACAGAGCGGCGCTGTGAGATCCGGTTAGGCCGAGGAGGCGGCTTGAAGCTTGAAGATTAGGTTTAGTATTTTTTCTGGTTTTACTTCTTCTTCTTTTTTTAATTCTGGTTTAGTTTGTCAACCGGATTTAATTGTAAACCAAACTTTTATTTGTAAACCAAATTCAATTATTTTGTAAAAAAAAATCAATGTATTATATATTTCCATTGTATTTTGTGATTTATAATTTTTTAATTTTTAATAATGTCAAAAATAGTGAAAATTATATATTTTTAAAAATATTTTTCAAAACATCTGCGACGAAACTGTGTTTCATAAATCTATTGCAAATTTGCGAGGAACCATTTTCCATCGCAATTTGCAACGAACCCTTTTCCGTCGCAAATTTGCAACGAACCGTCTTCCGTTGCAAATTTGCGTGGAAACGTTTTCCCTTGCAAATTTGCAAGGGAATTGTGAGTGTTTTTTATTTGCGAGCACGGATTTGCGACGAAAATGTTTACATCGCAATTCCCTTGTGCAAGGGAATTGCGAGAATTTATTCACTTGCAACAAACTTGTTTTCTTGTAGTGTTTGTGAACTGGAATCTGATGTGATATCATCAGGAAGGAGAAAACTTTTATATATATATATAGATATCATCCTTTGTCCATCCCCTTTTGATTGCATTGGAGGAAAAAAGAAACAAGCAGAAAACTAAGACCTATCTATAAACTATGTTCAAATAACAAGAAAAACATTCAAACACAGTGGCATAACAACCAATAAAAAATGATGAATGTAAAATAAGCATACATTGAATGTTAAAGATATATTGCTAATCAAAAAAGAATGCAGGGGGGATTTAATAATTGTTAAAATTTTTAAGTGACATTAATCAATGATAGAGCTGGAGAAACATGACACCCATGAGTTCTCTCTCCCGGGTTCAAGCTCAACCCGTTTAAAAAAGACACGTGTCGCATCCACAAAAACCGACTTTGTGAACTGGAATCTGATGTAACATCACCAGGAAGGAAAAAACTTTTTTATATATATATATATATATCATCCTTTGTCCATCCCCTTTTGATTGCATTGGAGGAAAAAAGAAATAAGCAGAAAACTAACACCTATCCATAAACTATGTTTAAATAACAAGAAAAACATTCAAAACAGTGACATAACAACCAATAAAAAATGATGAAGGTAAAGTAAGCATACATTGAATGTTAAAGATATATTGCTAATCAAAATAGAATGCATGGGGGATTTGATGATTGTTAAAAATTTCAAGTGACCTTAATCAATGATAGAGCTGGAGAAACATGACACCCATGAGTTCTCTCTCCCGGGTTCAAGCTCAACCCGTCTGGGTACTGCATAAAGAAATCGACATGATGATGGGAGACATTAGAACTGAAGAATTTTTACAAGGAGTATGAAACTGAGACCTTATGAGCTCGTTCTGGAGAAGATCATATGCGTTTGTTAAAGAGGTAATCGAAAAATTCACAAACAGAGGTTCAATAATTTGAAGTAGAGGAGATGGAAAGAGAAAGCGAGAGAGATCACTGTGTACACTTTAAGGTCGGTTTAATATACACAAACCGAAAACTAAATAACTAATTTTTGGTTAAGTTTGATTTGATCACTGATCCGACTGACAATTTTAATTTACAAGTAAGGATGAGATTTTGACCCGAACTGAACCAAATTTTCAGTTTTAATTTAGGTTTTGTTTAGGTCGATTCTGATTTTTTTTTTTTTGAAAATGATTAATCTATTCAATAATTTGTTAGTTTAAATTATAAAATATTAACGAAATTTCGAATCAAATCGGTTGAAATTTTAAACAAAAAAAAAGCTGAATAAATTGAAATAATTAAATTTATTTTACCGAATTAATTAAATTATTAATCTAAATTCTAACTAAACTAAACCAAAATTTAATAGAAAACAATAACTTCAATTAAATTTGATAAAACTCTTACCAAACTAACTGAACCAGTTTTGTGTGGTACTAGAATTTTGAACGAACCAAATTAAACAAACTACTCAACCCAAATTAACCTAACGAACCAAATCTGCAAGCCTAATTACAAGCTACTACCTGGATCATTTTGATATTTACGAAGGGTAAGACCGAGGGCAAAATAGACTTTACAGAAACTAGGGTTTTGGTTGATATATTAACTGTCTCCGTCGCGGCTCAGTAGTTTCCTCGCCTCTCTCGCTCTCAAGCTTATCTCGGCGAAGAAGAAGAAGAAGAGAGAAACAGAATGGCGACTCAAGGATCCGCACAGAAGGAGGCTGACATCAAGATGATGTGTGCTGCTGAGGTTCACCTCGGAACCAAGAACTGCAACTACCAAATGGAGCGTTACGTCTTCAAGAGACGCAACGACGGTATATTTTCTCGTCTTTTCAAGTGTTATGTATTGATGATTTAGAGCATTGAGATTAGATGTTGATATGTTTATGTGCGCCGCCACCACGGATCTAAACAGCGGCTTACGAAATTATTACATCAACGCTACAGCTAGCTATGTCTGTCATCATTTCGTGTATTAATAAGTCTAGATAACAACGAATATCTACTTAGATTTTGTTTCGTTGTATATGAAGTGGTGAGTAGAATATAGGTTACTTTTTGTTTTATAAGAAAATTGAGGCAGTGGAATCTAACCTTCTTTTTGTGTTCTGTTCTTTATCAGTTTGTTGTCTGAACGCTTTGGCTTATATTTGAGTCTATTTAGTTTGCAAATGTTTTCTTTTTGCTAATCTTATTGAATAAAGCTAGTAGTAGTATGTATTCTTTGTTTCTGCTCTCTTTAATTTTGAAGTTTTTGTTTTTCCTTTTCAGGTATTTACATCTTCAACCTTGGCAAAACATGGGAGAAGCTGCAGATGGCTGCTCGAGTTATCGTTGCTATTGAGAACCCACAGGACATCATTGTGCAGTCAGCGAGGCCCTATGGTCAGAGAGCTGTCCTGAAGTTCGCTCAGTACACTGGAGCCAATGCCATTGCTGGAAGGCACACTCCTGGTACCTTCACCAATCAGATGCAGACTTCGTTCAGCGAGCCAAGGCTTTTGATTCTTACTGATCCACGTACCGACCACCAGGTAAACTCAAAATGAGTCTTTTTTTGTCCTAATTCAACTGATGATTTTGTCTTTAAACTTGGATCTTTCTGTTATGCTGCAGCCCATCAAGGAAGGTGCTTTGGGAAACATCCCAATCATTGCTTTCTGTGACACTGACTCTCCCATGAGGTTTGTTGACATTGGTATCCCTGCCAACAACAAGGGAAAGCACAGCATTGGATGTCTTTTCTGGCTTCTTGCTCGCATGGTCCTTCAGATGCGTGGAACCATTCGCCCTGCTCAGAAGTGGGATGTCATGGTAAGACGAGGAACATCATTTTTACATAGAAGTCTGTAATTTAATGTCTCCAGTTCCTGTTTGGTGTGTGACATCTTTATGTTTTTATGTACAGGTTGACCTGTTCTTCTACAGGGAGCCCGAGGAGGCTAAGCCAGAGGATGAGGATGAAGTTGCACCCCAGGCAGAGTTTGGACTACCTGCTCCCGAGTATGGAGGAGACCAATGGACCACTGCTGCGATCCCCGACGCTGCATGGCCAGGAGAAGCCCAGGCGCCAATCTCTGCTGCTCCTGCTGCTGCCTCTTGGAACGATTCCACCGGTGAGTTTTCAACAGATCTTGCCTCTCTAGATATGTCTTAGGCTACAATCTTGATTTTAACGGTTTGTTTCTTCTTTGCAGTGGCTCCAGCAGCAGAAGGTGGATGGGACACGGCTGTGCCACCCACTACTGCAGCTGCTGGTTGGGAGTAAAGTTGATGATGATACTACCCTTTACAATGTTTTTTTTTTGGTTGCTGTTGGAAATTGAAGAGTTATCGAATCACAGCTCTCTCTGTCTCTTTCAATCCTCTCTTTAGGACAAGACATTTAGGGTATTTCTGTTTTGCACTTTTTGTTTTGAATGGAATTTCTACTATATTTATCTCGTACGTTTTGTTATAAATATAGTTTTGAGCTTCTGGTTCTTTACAACAATTCTGATCAAATGAAACTTGTGAATCCCAAAAATTGCAAAACATATCTTATTCCGGTCGGTTTCACCAAATCTAGCTCCTCTTTCCCACAAGCTGAAGATTGGTAAGTATATAGTTAGGAAGATTATGAGCTGAGTCTGCAACCATTGTTCCTGCAACAAGGCAGAAACTAGTCCCAAAGTGAAGAACTTGATGTGGAATAGCTTATCATTCTAGGCAAACCTGGCTCATAGACACCTCCCCAAAGAGTCCTTATGCTCAGGAATATAAACAGTGAAAACCACCGTCTGTTTCTTTGTCCATTCTCAAAACTATTCCAGGTGTTAATCACTAGTTTCATGTCCTCCAATGGTGTGCTTTTCCTTTCCTCTGGATCAGCCGTGGAAGATAGAAACTTCCATGCTCTTTCCGTGGATATGCTTTGGGGACTATGGAAAGATTAGAAACGATCTCATCTATAAAGGCGTGCACAGCAAGCTATAGCACCAGAAGTTAGGTTAATGTTCCTTCCTCTGCCCTAACTGAGGTTACAAGTTTAGATCATATGTTCCGCAAGTGGTTACAGTCGCTAGGTGATATTGACTAGCTAGAAAAAATTAAAGTTATTTTACATTGACAAGGGAGAAGAATCACAGTTACAAAGACTCATAACACACACAAAGCAGAACAAGAATCTCATTTATACAAATACAACACCAAAAGACTTCATGTCATTAGAGTACAAAAGAACCATTCAAGACCAAAGATCCAAGACATCATCTCCCTCAAACACACTGCTCACACAGTTTCCCCCCTCCATAAACGGCATCTGGAAGAAACACTCCGTCTCTTTCTCAAAAGCAAGAAGCTCTTCCGAAAGCAAAGCATTCACGTCAGCTTCACCATCACAACCCTTCTGCTTCTTCCCCTCCTCCTCACCGCCCTTGATGGCATCTTCAAGCCACTGTGTATCTACCTGAATCGTGTCCCCCTCCCACATGCTACTGGCCACTGCAACCTCTTGCTTCTCCTCTATCTTAACCTGAGGCTGTGGTGAAGAAGAAGAAGAAGAAGCTTTACGCTTTCTTGAAGGCGATTCGTTAGGGAAGTTGAGCTTAGCTTTGGCTCCACGGATCCTCTTAGCTTCGAGATCATAAGCTCTTGCAGCATCTTCAGCAGTGTTGAACGTCCCGAGCCAAACTCGAACGCCTTTTATTGGGTCTCGAATCTCAGCCGCCCATCTTCCCCATGGCCTTCTCCTGATTCCTCTGTACTCGCTACTCTTCTTCTTCTTCTTCCTCCGAT
The DNA here is from genome assembly GCF_000695525.1 of Brassica oleracea var. oleracea. Taxonomy (NCBI): domain Eukaryota; kingdom Viridiplantae; phylum Streptophyta; class Magnoliopsida; order Brassicales; family Brassicaceae; genus Brassica; species Brassica oleracea. The sequence continues at coordinate 28,396,296 of NC_027753.1, forward strand.
CTTCTTGTGGAGGAGAGGAGCGGCGGAGAGGAGCGGCAGGCTTGGCCGTTGAGAATCCGTAGATATCGTCGTTCTCCGCCTCGAACTCGTCGAAATCTCCCTCGAAGTCGTCGAGCGTCAAGTCAACGACGTCGTTGTCGCGTCTCCAGGTAGACTTAGAGGATCTCCTGGATCGGGACGGCGTTATGTAATCGGCAATAACTGCTCCTCCGCACATTTTGAACAATGGGTGTTGTGTACAGTAACTTTCAAAAGTTTTTGGTTTAAGGTGTGAATTTCTCTGAAGGTGGTTTATGTGTTGATTACAATTTTGCTTCGTATAACTCTTTTTATATGCGAAATGACCTTGCGTCTAGGACACGACAAAATTGGCCAAGTGGACATTTTTTACCAAATTTATGTTGTCCTTCCGTCCTTGCGTAGGTCCTTTTAAAACTTTTAAATATTTTTACAAGTTGGCCACTGTAAATCTAATAATGGTCTGCATTTATATGAGCTTTATAATCGGATTATTAATAAAATTTAATATTCGATCTTATCTTTTAATCATATCTTACATTAAGTAGCTCAACTATACGATTCCTTAAATTCATTCAAAACTGGTATATTTTGATTGCGGCGGTGATTTCTGTCTACAAGTTTTATGAATCAATGTAATTCTATGTGATTTTTCCGTGCTCATACATTGATATAAATATTTCTAAAGTAAATATACTATAATAATTGATTACTATTTACTTTTAATTTTAAATTAATTTATAGTTTGTATACATCATTTATATTAAAAATATTATATTATATTGTTTTATTGTTTTTACATCCGATTTATTTATCAATTGGGTAAATTGGATTTCATTTCTGGATTCAACTGTAATATTTTTTATTCTATATATTAAAATTTTGATTAATTTCTTATTTGCATTTAGGTGGTTGTTGTCCTAGATATGTAAATATATTTTATGAAGATTATGTATAACTTAAGATATATTGTGCTTAGAATGAAATAAAAAAATAAACTAAATTGTCTAATTCCAAATTACATAAATTAATATAACGATAATATTTTGAACTCTCATGTATCTATATAAATTTTACAGAAGAACTAAATTGTAATAGTTGGTTAATATTTTATTTTTATTTTAATATGTTTTGAGTTGTCCTATGATTTATATTTATAAAATAAATTATTATTCTTATAAAATTATAAATTCTTATGGTAGTTAAATCTATGATTTTAGATATAAGTTGAATTAGTTGAGTCACTCATGTTATGTGTATATTGAGTTACATATATTCTTTCAAATTCAAAATGAAGTATACTTATTTTTATTCTAATTAATTCAAATCAAATCAATTTTATTTATCGTCTAAATATGCATGTATTTTCATAATATTTATCAAATTATATGTTGATGTTTTTTTAAAAAATATTAGAAAATAAAGCGATGATCAATAGAAAGTTACATGCATATGTAGCTAATACAAGTTGATAAAAAAAGTAGTTGATACATTTTTAGAAGCTCATGAACACATATCAATATTTAGAATAATTAAAATATTTTATAAGTTCTAAATAACTTTATGCCTTTAATTTATTGAATGAAAACTGAAATTTATTTTAAATAATCTTAAAAATAAGAATTTAGATTTGTTTAGGTATTTTGAATATGGTTCTATTAAGTTCCACAAATATAAAAACATAAAATTCAAAAGCAAATTTAATATTAAGAAAACAAATAAATTTATTAATGATAAAATATAATATATCTTCCTCATTAAACTATCTTGTAACTATTTGATCAAACGATGTTTATTTTTAAAATTTATTTTTAGTTTTCTAAATATCTCTTAAAAATAAGTAGTCAAACAAAATTGTGATTTTATTTCAAAATATTATTATATAAGTAAAATATAATTTATTGATATTTTTTGTTGTAATTGAAAGATATAGTCAACTAAATATATGGAAAATAAATAAAACATTTCAATAGTACTAATTATAAACTATTTTTAGTCAATTAAACATATATAAGTTTATGTTACTTAATTATTTTATGTACTCATCTAAGAAAACTGATAGATATATACAAATATTTCTATTACTTTGAATTTTTTTTATTGTTTAAAATTTTGTTTTAAAAAAAATATTTATTTTTCTAATATCAAGATTATCTGTGTAAATTATTTTTAATGAAATCACATTATATACAAATTTATATTTATCATCTAAGAAAATATAGATATAAAGAAAGTATTTTATTACTTCAAAAGTATATTTTATGTCATTTAAAAATATTTTTTAAATGTAATATTACTATTTTTTAACTTTTCCTTTTTTACGAAATCATATTATATATACATATATTTTCGTTTTTCAATTCGTTTTTTAACTTTATAAAACTTTTCCCTTTTTATTATAATAATTGATTGCTACTTATTTTTAATTTTAAATTAATTTATAATTTATATGCATCATTTATATTAATAATATTATATTACTTTAATTATACATATGATTTTATATATGTTATATCTAATCGGCTTAGTTGTTTTTCAGTCGATCTAGTTATCATTTGGATTCAAACGTACATATATTTTCGTTTTTCAATTCGTTTTTTTAACTTTATAAAACTTTTCCTTTTTTATTATATGTATATGTTTTTGGAAAATTTTAAAAAGGAAACTAAATAGAAAAATAAATAATTATATTTTAAATGTAATATTTTTAATTCATTAGGGGTATCAGTGTAATCAACTATCATGAGAGTTAACGTAAGAGCGATACATAAGAAACTGACTTCTCAAATAATATTATAGAGATGTAAAATATATTCCTTCTTGATTTTTTTTTATATTTGGAATGAATTTTGCCTAATATCATGTGGCCAAGCATATTATGATACTCTACGAGTTTTCTATTTGAGTTCTAAAACATTTTTTATATTGTCGATTTTTTTTTAAGAATCGTATTGTAAAGTTTCGAAAGATAGCACAATATTTGCAACTGTAACGAACCAAAAATGTTCCTTTAACGTAATATTTACATTTTATAAATCTAAGACATTTTTTCTGTGGTCAGTCTAAGACAGTATATATATTGGTTTGGCGTGCTTTGCTTATTCACCTCTCAAGAGGTCGACATGGTTGGTAAAAAGATAGGTCGACCGTCCACATGGGTTTTGGACTTTTTGTCAATAGGAGTTCTTTGAGATTATTTAAACCTTTGTGGAATAACTTTTATGAAACATATAACAGTTGTTATGACGGGATGTGGTAGCTCGTTTGGTAAAGACCTTGGGGGCCAACTGTCATGCTCCTGGGTTCGACGCCAGGCGGAGGGGAACTGCCTATCCTGTCATCAAATGCGGTACTGGGTGTTGGGCCTTGTCCCCAGCCCAGGTTTAAGCCCTCCCGGGTGAAGTGGACTGCTGCCTAACCGGGTCCAGGGAATGATCCACGTAAGTGGAGAACCCTGGATTATAAAAAAAAAAAAAAAAAAAACATATAACAGTTGTTAATTACAACTTGATATATATATGTAACACATAAAAAGCAATCAATTATAGTGTAATACAACTTGTTAGCCTAGCTATAGGGGTATATGCCGTTGATAGCTATGTAATTTAATTTTGAAACCAGAAGTAGTCTCTAATACTGACTAATTGACCCACGGTTTTCTCCACTAATCAATTTTCAACTCTTAATTAATCTATCAACATTGCTTCTAATCTTTTCATCAAAATAATTTTTATAACAGATGTATATATGGGTATATATTACTGTATTGTTGAGTGGTTAATCAAAGACTAATGGAGATATTTGATTGGTTATATATAGCATCATCATTAACTAGTTTTTTAACAACCAAGTAAAATAGAATGTGGTAAGTATATCTAGCAAATCAGGAAACAATATCGCGAAACTTATATTAAGAAAATATTATCTTCGGATTTTATGGAATCATCCCATAAAAGATTTAATTATTGAGACGTTCATTTAATACGACAATTAACATTGATGATGAGGAAGCATTAATTCATTATTTACATAAAAACAATATATATATGGAGAACGGAGAAGCTTCATTTGTAATACTGTTTCTCAATAGACATAAATCGTGACACTATTTCTCAAAGAACACGGGTGATCTCAGTATGGAGAACGGAGAAGCTTCATTGACCACTTGCTTGCCTTTCAAGGAACAAAAGCCCATGCAAACACCTAACTTGGCGGTGAAGCAACGAAATGGGAGAAAACAACAAAACCCTAAAACCACCAAAGGGCGACAGAGGATAGAGATCAAAGAGATCCAAGAAGAGAACCGAAGGCAAGTGACGTTTTCGAAACGCCGAACCGGACTTTTCAAAAAAGCAGCCGAACTAAGCGTACTCTGCGGAGCACAGATTGGTATCATAACATTTTCACGTTGCGAAAGGATCTACGCGTTTGGTAACGTGAACACACTCATCGAAAGTTACTTGCGTAAGACTCCGGTGATGCTAAGGTCTTATTACGGCGGTGATGTGGCAACCGGAGTGGACGGAGATGGTCCGATGTGGTGGGAGAGGGCGGTGGAAAGCGTGCCGGAGGAAGAGATGGATGAGTACATGAAGGGGTTGAATGGTTTAAGGGAGAATTTGTGGACAAGGATCTGCGAGATGAGTGGTGATCCAACGGCCCAGATGAATGCTCAGATATGTCCAGATCTGATGGCTCCGGTGAACTGGAAACTGATGGATGAAAATCTAACGGTTAAGAACGATCAAGGTCAAGCAGGTTATGATGGATATTAAGGCTTAGAGGCGGTTCAGTTTATGTCTCAAAGCCATAAACAATGAAGATTGCAAATGATCATTTTCCATTATCTTCTAAAATAGTAAAATTTTAGAGAAATTTCAAGTTCCACCATTTTGTTATTCTACGTGTGGTTTATATTAACAATTTGGTTGAGTTTCTTTTTATTGTGATCTTAAAATTATTATGTCATCAGTATGGAGTCTAAGCAGGTTCAAAGTAGAGGTTTTTTTTTCAAGTAGATAATATGAGAATTATTTAGAAATTATGACACATATATTAAAGAAAACCAAATATTAATTAGTAGATTATAAGAGATAAAAGATGGAAAAATATTATCATTTTAGAAAATGTTTACATCATCTACGAAAGAGTAATCAAAATTAAATTAATTTATGAATCAAAGTTCAGTTCAATTCAACTTCTGAACTGTTTTGCCAAATCACAAGTGCCTGATTAAACAAACATAGACAGAGATTGATCACACTTTAAAAGCCTCTCTGCAGCTTCAAGGGGTCACAGTGCTTTCTTCATCACAAAACTCGTCCATGAAGCTTTTATGGAACTTTGTAAAACGGTTCACTATCGCCTTCTTAAATGCCTGGAACATGGCACTTCAGATGCACAATCTGGTGCTGTCTTTGCAGCCTCTGCAGCTTCAATAGCCTTTCTAGGACGATTAATCCGAGGAAAAGAGATACATAGCTCCTTCAGATTTGTTACATGTTACACCTTCCAAGTTGTTAAGACACTAGTCTTCACATTCATTGTTCAAGCTTATGAACATATACACAAAGAGACTAAAAACATTGTCTTCCTAAGGTTAATGTAATCTCTTGACTAACCTTTGCACGTTTAGCCACTTAAGAGAGAATACCATCTCTTTCTACCATGTATGAGTCATAAGAGTCGTCTCCAGGCTGATCAAATATATAAAAGACTGATTATTAGTCCTTTATTCAGGTGCAAGAAGTTAGCGAAAAACGGTTAAGAGAGTACCTTGGGTGGGCTCATGAAAAGGCTAGTAAGAACTTGACCAGAGATGTTAGAACAAAGATTCACAGAAGCTACTTTGTAATTGTTCTCTTAAATCAGAAGTGAAACTAGTAACCTCTCCATGATACCTCCTCTCTTCCCACATTCTCCATAGTAACCTTTGGAGACTGATTGGAACGAGACCAAGGCGATATCTTTTTCTCCATATCCCATAGACCGAGCCATTTTCTTGAAAGAATGAAAATTTCTTGTCACGGACGTAAACATATTCTTGGTAAACCTCGTCAGCTAAAAGAACCAAACCTTCTTTCTTGCAAAACTCAACAATGTCACGCTGGTTTTCTACTGGAAGAACCTTGAACCAGAACACAAAAGCTGAAAAACATCACAGGAGATAACACTTCTCAGTCTTAAGTCTTGAAAAGCTGTTTCTTACCTGACCAGTGGGGTTACCAGGGTTTATGAAAACCAAGGCTTTTACAGTAATGCCCTTAGATCTAGCTTCCTCTAGTTACTTCTTAAGTTCAGATATCTCCAGTCCCCATCCTATTGCTTCATCAAGATAGTATGGAACCTAAGCGAACAATGATAGTCAAAAGAAAAATGGTCCCAATATGATTGTTCCATAATGCTTAAATGAACATACCAGAGATCCACCGTGGAGGGAAACTGAAGCAGAGTACAATGGATACTGAGGTAAACTTATGTTTAATTGCTTTTGTATGCAAGATGGGTTCGATATGGGAAGAATTAGCTCCAAGATTCAAGGATCGTCTTGAACAAGGTAAAGTCAGGTGCTATGGTTTCTCTGATAGCGGTTAGCCGAAGGCTTCAGAGTCGTGAACAAAAGGTTTTAACTGAAAATTTACATCTTCTTTAGTTTTTAAAAATGTTCTAAAAGATAATTGTAGCTGATTTTACAGTGTTATGAAACCCTATGCTGGTGCAGTATGTTCTACAAATAATAAATCCTTCAATTTCATTGTTCAACGGTTACTGTTTCTTGATAAGTACTACCTTGGTTGCCAAGATAAGTCTCCATGGGAGTTGGCACCTGGTGCAAAGATATGCGTGTCATGGGTTGTTTGATCCTTCAATACACGTATTTTCAAGTTATGAAAGGTACGTTTCCTTTTCTTCTTGTGTTTACAAAACAGTTTCATTGGATTTAACTCCAAGTTTAGCTTTTCATGCACGTTCACAGTATTTTTCCCAAAATTTTCTCAATTCTCACAAAATGTTATACACCCATGCATAACAAGCTTTTAGTTATATGACACTCTTTGGCAAAGATGACTTGAAAAATAGACATTCAAATAGATTGAGAATTTGAAGGTTAGATAGAGTTCTTATTCTATCATATTTTCTCTCTCTAAGTTTTAATGAAGATAACCATAGTTAAGGAATTTTCAAGAAAAAAACATCATAGTTAAAGCCTTTCTGGCTAGATAGATCTACCCTCAAATAAATCCTAGCACAAACAATATTTTTGGTATTACATTCCAAACGAACTTATAGAGGGCTAAGCCCAATCTAGTAACTGTAACAGTATCAAACTTATAGGATGGTTTCTTATGCTTCAATTACATTACAGCTTCTAGAAACAAGTTTAGATACACTGTTCTACACACATACAAAAGAGGACCGAAGAGAACAAAAAAAAAGGATCTATGGTTCTCTTTCGGTGGTGCTCTGTTTCCTACTTCCTCCTACATCTTTGAGGGGATAGTTCCTGGTTCCAAAAAATACACAATCTTGGTGTCAATTGTACACATTCAAAAAGAGATATGTTTAAACATTGAAAACTGATTGGTGTGGTTTTGACTTTACTTGTTGTTTATAGGGTTAGAGCCCCTCCTTGGTATTCTCCGGAAGCTATATTTTTCACCTCTTGGAGACTCTTCTTTTGTCTCCTTGTTTATCTGCAAATCTCTCACAGCTTTACCAGAAGCAATATCCATGGAATCTGGGGCCATCTGCTGACCCTCTACACTATTCTTGCTGCTACACAAAGCTAGAAATAGCAGAATCAGAGCTGTTGAAGTTGACACCGATATATGGAACATCTTCATTGTGAATACTCCTTTTTGATATGTTTTTATCTTGGAGATTTTAGGTTGTTCTGTTTCTGAGGCTGCAGCTGAGGAAACTTTTGGTTAGCTAACTATGTTTGAGTTAAAAAGAAAAAAAAGAGAGAGAGAGATTGAAACTCTTGTTGCTTTGTAGATTGTATTATTGTTCTAAGAGACTTTTTGGGATCTAATCACGTGATCTAGTTTGACTGTTGTGCCAATAATGTTTATTCTTCTACACTTGTATTTCAGATAGTGAGGATATCTTCTTTAATCTAATGATTTCAGATTAGTCCTCGCATACACACATGCAAACACATTCATTCACTGATGATTAGCCTTCACTGATTAACAGCTCATGTCTTTATAATAGTCATCAACTGCTTTGTTTTTCTTTGTATTTTAGTTACAAGCTTTGAATAGATAATTAAAAAGGTGAAAAAGAATATCTTGCCGGTCTAGTTATGCAGTGCACAAGACCAAGTAAAATTGCTCAGTTAGTTTTCTTCGTCGTCAGTACCAGCCGCTTGCTATTTCTTCTGTCTTGTCTATGTTGAGCTCATTGTAGCTCTAGAGTTTTGCTTCTTGATGAATTTCATAGTTCATGCATAAAATCATATGATTTTTAACTTTAGAATGACAATGTATTGTGTTAGAGTTGAGGAGCTTTCTGCAATCATTTGAACTTTATCAATCTCATAAATTCATTTATCAATATAGAACTCTTGTGTTGATCTGAGAAAACAAATGTTTTATGAACTCCAGTTGGGTGGCGACGTTTTTGAGCTAGGGCAAGCCGATGGAGTCAGGTTCATGGGTGGTCAGTGCCTTCGTCTCCTCGTTGGAGATCTTTCCTGTGGATCTGTAGGTACCAAGGTCGTGGAGAGGAAAGTGCTTAAACCAGCGTCGACCCTTTCTCCCGTCTGTTCAGATCGTTGGTGTATCACCAACTTTTTCCCGAACTCAGGAAATTTATGGCGCGTGGAGTCCTGATAAGGCTTCAATCCCAGCGGTCCTTCATCTTTAGCCTCTATTCTGTGAGGTCTCTGCTTGGCTGGGATTGAGTCTCGGCTTCTTGGTTCGTCCGGATCCGCTTGGCTCTGTTGAGATCATGTGGCTGGTTCTCAGTCGTGGGTGCGTGTGGGGAGCTTCCTCTCTCAGTGTTGTCGCACGGGCTTGGAGGTTTTCGTGGCAGTGCGTGTCGAGTTCACGAGACTGCATCCGCATCTCTTTTGGTGTCTCTGTCCGATCAATCGACATCTCAAAACCGGGATAACGGGGGAAGTGACAAGGGCGATAGATTAGACACATTTCAAACAAGGAAGATTTTAATTCAAACGTATATTCGAAACTGGAGTAAAACTGTAAGAGCGAAAGGAAATAACATCGTTTTTTACCTGCCTTGTGATTTACTCTATGCTACAAACAAAAATTATAAAGATTCTCCACGAAATACTTCTAATAACTAGTTTGAAAATTAAAAATTAAAAATTATAAAAATTAAAAATTAAAAATGTTAAAAATGTTGTAAAAAATGGGAATTCTATATATTTCATTAATGAATAAGACATCTCTTATATAAGGTTTACAAGATAGAAATAAAAAGAAAGAGTATAAATCCTAATCCAACTAGATTTACGATAACTATTAAATACATAAATGAAAAGATTACATATATAAGAAAAAGGAAATAGGGTTTCCTTTTCTCTAAAGCTTGTGGCCGTCTCTCTCTCTCTCCTCTAAGGCATGCGGCCGCCTCTCTCTCCTCTCTCTAGGGTTTCGGCTATGTCTTTTTTTTCTACGGATTGGGCCGGTTATGGACCGGGCCGGTTATGGACCGGGCCGGTTATGGACCGGGCCGGTTATGGACCGGGCCGGTTATGGACCGGGCCGGTTATGGACCGGGCCGGTTATGGACCGGGCCGGTTATGGACCGGGCCGGTTATGGACCGGGCCGGTTATGGACCGGGCCGGTTATGGACCGGGCCGGTTATGGACCGGGCCGGTTATGGACCGGGCCGGTTATGGACCGGGCCGGTTATGGACCGGGCCGGTTATGGACCGGGCCGGTTATGGACCGGGCCGGTTATGGACCGGGCCGGTTATGGACCGGGCCGGTTATGGACCGGGCCGGTTATGGACCGGGCCGGTTATGGACCGGGCCGGTTATGGACCGGGCCGGTTATGGACCGGGCCGGTTATGGACCGGGCCGGTTATGGACCGGGCCGGTTATGGACCGGGCCGGTTATGGACCGGGCCGGTTATGGACCGGGCCGGTTATGGACCGGGCCGGTTATGGACATTCATCACTTGATTTATAACACTCCCTCTTGGATGCCATAACCATACATGATTGTAATACGCTTCACGTTGCCTCATTAAAACCTTATCAGGAAAACCCCAGTGGGACAAAACCAAGACGAAGGAAAAAGAGTACAAAGTTATGATGATAAAGTGCGAACTACCACCGACCATACTATATTCTGATTGATTCATGTTTTGAATCATAGACATTGTCTATATATGTCCGCAACTCGTTCCATGAGCGTCCAAGATCATTGCTGCTAGGATTTTACAGTCTTATCAAACTATGGCTCTGCGGCCAAATACATTCGTGGACCTCGGTTATCAATCTCTCTTGCATTCGGTAATGCCATATATATCAGACATTGCAGTCCTTTATCCATATCTTCATGGCGTCCCATGACCTCTCTGCCGTGGATCATATCACACACTGAATATACATTAGATCATGGACTTCGATCACAAATTCTTATGGACTGCAACCTATTGGTATCCGATCGAGAAGGATAGAT
>NC_027753.1:28407074-28407398 GCF_000695525.1 Brassica oleracea var. oleracea
AGGTCGCTCTGAGAGGTGCTTTGGAGCGACCTCATGACGTCGCTGCGAAACCTCGTTCCTCTGCTCTGCTCGTCCAATGATCACATATTTCACCTCCTTTGAGCTCCAAATGCATCCAAATAGCCCCAAGAACTCCATGTGGCACTCCAACCACTCCAACACCTGATAGAGACTCATGTATGCAAAATGTAACCTAAACATGGCTAAATCCTAGTCTATATGATCAAAATGCACATGGATGAATGGATAAGATAATGGTAATATGCAAGATATCATTCCCAATCCTCTTCTGAGGTTCCATCTTAGACGGCACATATGTCTGCA
>NC_027753.1:28407489-28409055 GCF_000695525.1 Brassica oleracea var. oleracea
CACTTATATGGCCTGATATATTTTCACTTTATATACATGTAAATCCATGATGTCCCTAAGCTTTAGGATGGATGTCCGATCCTTATAGGTAATGGATTGCACGGCCAAGCCGTTTATATCCTGGTCATAGACCATGGTTCACGAATTTGTTCACGAATTTGTAGTATTGATCATGTATCACGGGTTTATCCTCTCTCTCCTTCATGAACATACTATAATTTCGTGATGTAGGACAATAAAGCCCAATGAGTTTCCCTTTGTGTACATGTTTCACAACTTGAGATCTTATGGGATAACTCTTTGTGCCTTCTCAATATCAATCTTTGCATCAAGTTTAGACTAGGATGGCTAATCCGGTCTTGCCATAAAGTGTATAATTTTCGTGGGATATATTAGTATGATCACCACGGCTCTTGCCTCTTATCATACTGATATGTAGCATAGTTTTGATCAGTATATTACATAGGTATAATCTTGACCACTTTCTTAAAAGGGTCTTAGGCGTTTTCTTTCTTTTCTTACAAGTTAGATTACATAATTTGTTTCCTTTTGCCCATTGTTTCTATTTGAAAACCATTTTATTATAACTCAATGGGTCATACATTCTTGGGTGTATATAATACCCTTTAGGCAATGCCTTGGCCATAGATTTCTCCCGTACTATAATGCCCTTTAGGCAATTTCTTTATCAATAAAATCATTCACATTATCAAGCAAAATCATGCAAGATATAATAGCAATGAACTCAAAGCATTTCATAAAACAATAAGACAATCAGAAGTCTCAAAATCCAAGAGGTCGTCCTTTTTAAGGTCGGAATCATCATCAGCATCATACCCGGTATCATGAACCATATGGGCTTCCGGGTTCTTGTTCTTAAGGCTCTCTTGATAGAGCTCACATAGATGTTTAGGGGTTCTACAATTCTTGGCCCAATGGTTACTCATCCCGTATCTGTGACAAGCTGATTTGGTCGAGTTAGACGGTTAAGATATGCCGCCTCGACCACGGCCATAACTGCCTCGGCCGCGACCATAGCTGGAACCACGACCACAGTTATTGTGGTTTCCTTGCCGGCCATATGAGTAGTTGTCACGGCCACGTCCTTTGTATCTACTACGGCCTTTTCCGTGTGATCTCTTATCATCATGGACGTGGTTGTACTCTTTGGGGTCTTTCTTTTTAGCCTCATTGGCTTCTGGTAATGCTGCTGTTCCGATGGGTCTCATCTCACTGTTTTTCATCAGGAGTTCATTATTAGTCTCGGCCAGGTGTAGGCACGAGATCAGATCAGTGTATGAGGTGAAGCCTCTCTCTCTCTCTCTCTATACTGCTGTTGCAGCAACACGTTCGTCGAATGGAACGTGGAGAACGTTTTATCAATCAACTCTTTCTCGGTTACTTCCTCACCACAAAGTCTCATCATTGAGACTATCTTAAACAATATTGAATTGTATTTATCCACAGACTTATAATCCATGAATCTGAGATTCTTCCACTCATGTTTAGCCTTTGGTAATATCACCGTTTTCTGGTGATCATATCGTCGCTGTAAAGCGGTCCAAA
>NC_027753.1:28409085-28411173 GCF_000695525.1 Brassica oleracea var. oleracea
AATCTTTGTGTCAAGTGCCCATTGCAAATAGTTGTCTCCGGAGAGATTAAGGGCAGCATAGTCTAGGTTTGAGATTTTCGACATCTGAATCACATTATCATTCGAAATTTAGGGTTTCACAATGTGATCATGTGTCCGCAAGACAATCAATAATCTCGGCCACAAGCAAGTCTTATACAATCATGTTTTCAAACAATCTAAAACGACCATGGTGCGATCAATCATAGATTCTATATTAAGCCGCACGGCCATACAATTCTATGATGCAAACTATTCAAGTTTATACGATCTATATGTCATGCTGGTCGATATTTTTAAACAAGACGAATGCAATTCATATTCAGTTTTATATGTTTATGCAAACAACCCTAATCAATCGGTTTCTTATTATGAAAATTAGAGTTTTGATTTAAGCAATACTAGAATTCGATTTTAGCAATATGAGATCAAGGTTTTAAGGCTTTTAGGAATTTAAAACAAGATTTAGGGTTTTAAACATTTGAGTGGCCGATTTTATCAACATGAGGTTAAGAGTTTCAAGGTCTTAAGATTTTAGTTTCGAGATTCAATCAATCTATTAATCTTAAAACAAAGATCATCAATCATTTAATCAAGCAAGAACAATTTAAAATCGATTTCAAGCTTTAGGGTTTTAGGGTTTTCGATTCCAAGATTTAGGGTTTTAATAATTCAGATCAGAACAATCAATCAACATGTTCTAATGGAATCGATTTCAATCTAGTGATTATAAGATGATCAATTTTAGGTTATAACAATTTTTAGGGTTTATCAAGAACATTGGGTTTCCATAATAATGGATTAGGGTTTTAGGGTTTGATCATTATGTTCTTAGATTAATCGGTTGAAACCGGACCACCAAAGAGAACGGATGAACCTCGAGCTGCACACAGACGGACGCGAGCTGGATGTCGTCGGATGCAAGCTGAACGGGACGGGACGCGTATGCTTCCTATCGGGTTTGCAAGTGGCTGATCGGGATTGCGAGCTGGTTGATCGGGAACACGAGCTGGCTGTGATGCAAACAGAAGCTGAGGTCGTCTAGGATCAGGAACACCTGCTGATCGGTTGCTGACGAGCTGGAACGCGAGCTAGGACGAATTAGGGTTCGTCGGGATTAGGTTAAAGTCGCCGGCTAGGTTAGGGTTAAGGGATTGCCGATTTTAGCTTAGATTGCAGAGAACAATCGTGTTGATAACGTGTTGTAAAAGAATGAGAATTCTATATATTTCAATAATGAATAAGACATCCCTTATATAAGGTTTACAAGATAGAGATAAAAGAAAAAAGTACAAACCCTAAGCCAACTAGATTTAGGATAACTACTAAATACATAAATGGAAAGATTACATATATAAGGAAAAGGAAATAGGGTTTTCTTTTCTCTAAAACTTGTGGTCGCCTCTCTCTCTCTTCTAAGGCATGCGTCCGCCTCTCTCTCCTCTCTCTAGGGTTTCGGCTATGTCTATTTCTTCTAGGGTTTGGGCCGGTTATGGACCGGTTATGGACCGGCTGGTTACCGGCCGATTATGGACCGGCCGATTATGGACATTCATCACTTGATTTATAACAAAAAATGTTATTTTGAAACATGACAAAGGTGAATGTTAAAATTAGTAAGGTTTTTTCCAGATGTCTTTTCCGCATATATTTGAATAGTACACTTATGCTTCAATTAATGTTAAAATTGTTACTAAACAAATATGAATGTTTTTCTAAGAAGAAAAAATCTAAGAAGAATATAAGCTATTAGACATTTTTAATACACTTTTAGTCTTTCCAAGATATCGTTAATCCTCCACTAATCTACTACATTTTTTTGTTTATGTTCTCTTACCCGCGTCAACATTTTAAATTAACTAGTAAAGTCAAAGGTAGTAAATGACAATATGACATGCATTAGAGTTTTCAAGGCTCCTAATCAAATGTTGTAGTATAAAAGATTGTCGAACCAATCCTAAGTGATTCTAAAGCAAAGGGAATGCAAGTTCATGCTTAAGTTAAGTGCAATCTGGTTTTAAAGATTGTATGAACTAAGAACTAATAAGCTAATGCAATAAAGTAATGATT
>NC_027753.1:28411470-28418216 GCF_000695525.1 Brassica oleracea var. oleracea
CATTTCATCATACACCTTGTGGGCAAGAAATAACACAATCAATAGTAAATATTACCGTGGCAACAAGCAAGGAAACAAGTAAATCTAACACTAAACACCCTAGATCTTCTCTAATCACCCTTAATCACCCTAGCCCATGAATCCAAGATTAGTCTACTCACTAATAGACATGAATAACCCCAAAACCATGGATGATTCAAGGTTAAACATGATTAGAGAGCAAGATAATCAAGCAAAGATAAGAAATTATGATCAAGATTAGATATTTTTCCCAAAAGTGGCTTTTGATTAGATAGAAAACAAGATGATCCCAACTTTGGGATTACAAGAGTATTTATATGTCATTGGAAAACCTAATGGTTTCCATTAAATAGTCTTAAAAGCCCTTAAAACATTAAAATTCGACTTAGGATAAATATCGACTCGGGTTGGAGCGACTGGGCATACCCCGCGTCACACCACCCGCGTCGGATGGTCGTCGATCTTCTGCTTCATGCGTGCGGGTAGTGGAACCTGCGGCCTTCGTCCCGCGTCAGACTGTCGAGGCTACTCTATCGTCATGCGCGCGGGTAGTCGATCCCGCGTGGCTCCGTCCCGCGTGGCTCTATCGGCTCCTTCTCTTCGTGACGCGGGTTGAGACGATTGGCACCAACCCGCGCCATCCTCCCCGCATCGGACCTCGATGATTCTTCTAGCTCGTGCGAGCGGGTAGTCGACCCTGCGTGATCTTTCCCGCGTGGCTTCTCCGAGTGGGTCTTTTGGTGACGCGGGTCAGTGGACTCGGGGTGCTGCTACCCGCGTGGATCACCTTATGATTGATCAATCTCCATTCTTCATCTCTTTTTGGATCACAATGCTTCTAAACACCTCTGATTACTCCATAGGATACTCCATTACCCGACTAAGACATATGAATGCAAAATGGATCCTAAAGATGCTAAACTCTTAATCTATATGATCATTATGTACAAAATGGAAGGTTAAAACAATGCAAATATGCAAGATATCATTAACTTCATATAATTAGATAACTTAAACCATATCTACATATTTGACCTGATGAGAAGCTTTTTATGCTATCAAGATTAAAGGATTTGGAAAACAATCCTCCTGCTCGAGTCATATGTTTAAGGATCTTGTCTTTTCATGAAGTGGAAACTTCAAGTTGGTTTTAGAAAAAAACTATTGAAAGAATAACAATAAAAATGTGAGAATGGTTTATGGTATTAAAAACAACAATATGATTATCAAATCATTACCTGAAATGAATTAGAAAACTGTCTTACAAAGTCAAAAGAATATAGTTACTAGGCAACATGATGAGAAAAGAATTATGATCTCCTTCATCTATAACATATTTTCTTGAATCTTCAACTCATTCTCCTTTATATACATTAAACAAATAAATAGTAGACACAAATTCACATATATATAGGGCTAGGAAAAATATCCATAAATTTTGTTTCTATTCGAACCGAAAAATCCGGATATCTGTAATTCCATAAAGCAAAACAAATACTAATATGAAATATCTATAAAAACGAAGCAAATCACAATACTTATATTTTCAGAAACAGATATCTGATCCGTTGTATGCATATATATACATACATTTAAAGATTATATGTACAAGTTATATAAATATTATATTTATATAAGTTTTACAGTATTTTTATTTACTATATTTATTATATTAGTTATTAAAAATTTTAAAAGTAAATTGATTTTTGTAATAAAATATTATCATTTGTATTATTTTGAATTTTTATTTTTAATTTAATTTATTTTTACGGATCAAATATCTAAAAAAATTCTAGATATCCGGCTACTGAATATCCGAGTAGATACAAATCAATCCAATCGGATAATTGATTACTCGGACAAAACATATCGGATCGTAAATACTTCCAAAAATCCGGATATCGGATTCATACCCACCCCTATATATATACACACTAAATCCTTTTGCAACAAAGAATGTAATCAACAAAATAAAATAAACATGTTCTCCGACCAATATTATCGTTGATGCATTCCATGGACCAATTTCCATTGATAACTGAAAATCCAAACCAAACATACATACTCAGAGACTGCAGCAAAAAAGACCAGCAACTGCAACTTAACTACATCCTAACTTACATCCAAAAAATTAGCTAAGGCATGGCACACCAACATCCATACCCAAACCCAAAAAATAAGGAAACCTACAATCAGAGGTTACGGCTTTCATTGACATAAGAATTCAAACAGCCAAGGAGAGTTGCCGTTCTGAACATACGATCTCATCAAACCTTGTTTGGTTACACTTTGTGCAATGAAAGTTGCCCCTCTGTTTGCTTGACTCGCAACCACCAGTAACCGACTGCCCTCTATTCTGTCCTTTCCCAACTCGATCTCACGAACTTGATGGAGGAATGAGGGCCAAGCTTGAGGCCGTTCAACCGCTCCAAGCATTCCATGGACCATATAACACATTTTTAAAAACTAAATATCACGGGAAATATAAATTTAACAACCCATTCGAGTCTACATGTTTATATATTTATTTTGTACTGGTTTTGTAGTGAACATTTACACGTATTTTGAAATGGACCACAGATGAACAATTCAGAAGTGGCAATTGGTATCGTAATGAAGGGGCCGTAGCTGTTTACCGTATGGGCAAGATTAAATTCTAGTCCGAATGGATTTGAATTGAATTAACGAGTTGGGCCTCTCGTTCACCCGTCTTTTTCTTGTGAATTGCAAATGTTAACCAATAACCATCATTTTCCTTGTAAATTAAAAATTTGATGGTAATAGAACTAGAAGCTTTGATGTTTTTTTTTTTTTAAAGAATAGAAGCTTTGATGATAGAAAAAAGTTGGAGATTATGCAGCTTTAGTCTCCCACCGATAAATGACGGCGTTATATGAAAAGATTATGGTGTTGAGATTTGTTTTCAGATTAATCTGATTATCTGAAAGTCTTTTACCATTTAGATCATATTGATGAACGGTGTGAAAATATATCAATCTCAGTCACATCAAAACAAATATTTACTCCAAAGCAAAGTTAAAGAAAAGTTGGTGTAATTCAAAATCTCAATCATGAAAAAGATGCTAAAACAGAACAGTCAGCTATATGTAATAGAAGGAATAAGTTTTAACTTTGTGTTATCACATCAGTAGACTTTTACTTTTTAACTTTTTCTGGCTTTTGCTTTTTAAATCCGAAAGTGAAAAACATAGATTCGAGAGATCTTTGATAGGTAAGGACTTCATGATACGACAATCATCATCGTCTTGTTCCATGAATCCCACGTACTGCTAATTTTGTACATCCATGTTACAAATAAAAACTGTTCGACCAAAATATAAGGAAATAAAAAGAAAAGATAACAGGATCACTATCATGATAAGGTGAAAGAGAGTCAAGGATAACTGTGACAAAAAGAAAAAGAGAGTCAAGGATAACAGGATCATTATCATGATATGACCGTAAATGTTCTGTTTTCTATTTAATAAATTTATTAAGGACAAAATGTAAAACAAAAAAAAAACACTTGAACTATCTTATTGTACGCAAGAACATTTTCAATGCATTTTACGCAAGATCACTATTAACCTATAGATTATTTTAGATTTTCGACCGTCTTCTCATACCATTAAGCAAGGTCCTAGAAGAAACGTCTTGGCCGCAGTGCGACAATCTCATATTCCAGATATATTGTTTTGATTTTAGAGCTAATTAGGTAGATATACACAAAGAATTGAGATACCATTGTTTTTGGGGTAAAAATGGGGTAAAAAATGGGGAGAAATAGGGTATACACCTAAATATGATATAAGGTTTGGGTAGGGAGTGCAAATTCCCTTGATTTTATAATGTAAAAAGAAACCCTTCGAATACTTCAAATTCTTTGCTACTCACCTAGAACAATTTCAACAAAGAATTTTATATATGTACTTAAGTTATTTCAAGAAACATCCACGCAAGAAAATAGCTCTATTGCAACAGAAAAATTGCAATGTATGTTTTCATTAATAAGTTGCTATGATTATTGCAATATACTTGCAATAATGAATATTTGTTACTGTTTCATTACAAATTTATTGCAAAATAATAACTATAACAGACGTTGTATTTTATTGTTACTAAATTGCAACTTTTTACAACATAAACAAATATCTTGCGAGTGTTGCAAGAAGCATTCAACATTTTTGAAGCTAATTTGTAAAAAAAAATATATAAAAAATATGTGGCAAAAGGTCTCCGGTATGTGACCATATGCACATCATTGTCCCCTCATTATTTGAGACGTCATGGGGATGTTTTCGAGCCGTCCAAGTGCTGTCCCTGTTTACCAAAGGTCTCCGGTACGTGAGGCGGCTAGTGATAGAGTGAAACGTAGAGTCCTCTTTAATGTAAATGAGCTAATACATATTCTCTTCAATACATGAAGCGCCACTTCATCAGGATCCGTTCCCTTTTGAAACCCAAAGCGCTTCATCATCAGGATTCATTCCCTTTTGAAACCCAAAGCATCCTCTCTCATATGCAACCTTCAAAGCTCACCTACAATATCAATAACTCAATAACCTAAACCCACACATATGATTTCTATATTTTTGTTTTCAATTTGAAATTTTACTAAAGGGTTCATGCAGAAGTATGACACCCCACAAAACTAGAAACGGTTCAAAAAACTTTAGTAGTTTAAGGTCTTCTTTCGTGTATACTAACTCTATCAACTGGATCAAATTTCATTTGCATGCCCGTAAATCATATTGTTCTTAATATATTTTTTATTTAGTCAAATGTTGCAACTACTAGAATATATTTTTTATTTAGTCAAATGTTGTTCCCACCTAATATTTTTTTACCGCTTAACTTTAGTTTGTTTCGAAAATATTAACTAAAAAGATATGGATATATCCAATATCGAGATAGTTTAGATTTTATTGTTTTCGTTATATATATAGCTTATGCAGCCCAAGTATTGAACGTCTTAGGTGTTCTCGATCATTCCAAAGTGAATGGATCATTTTGTCCAGCTATTCTATCCACGAGGGTCAACAATCAAGTCTCAGTTGGCTGTTTTAGTTTTTTTTCTAAGTTTTTATTAGGTTTGTAGCATTCAAATTATCATTGGTATTTCGCGAATAATGCATTGTTGAACTTTTAACATTTTAGTTTATTTAAGAAAGTTGGTCATTTGGGTTTTGTATTATTATAAAATATATTTACTGAAAAATAAATAACGCCTCTTATATTATTATAACGAAATAGTACTGCACCAAAATATTTGCACCAAAAATACTGTTTAAAATATTGCAACAAAACCATTACAACAACATTCGGCCATATTTTATATAGCAACTTTTGTAACGATTTAAATTGCATCCATACGTCATAATTATTACAAAATATTTTATAGACATCTTGTTGCACTAATACTATTAAAATTGCAATAAAAATTATCGCAGATTTACTATTTTGTTTGCTATATATTTTCTGTAGCAATGATTTGCCACTATTAACGTTGCACAAATACGTTGTAAATGTACAACAAAACTGTTACAAATAAGTTGTTGCAATAATATGACATATATAGCAACAACTCAATTTGTTGCTAATATTGCTACGTATATGCAACAAATGTGAATTTGCAACATCTAAATGGTAAGAAGTTAAAATTTGTCACATTTTTATTGCAATTTTATATTTGCAACAATATATTAGCATAATGCAACAAAATATCATTATTGCAATATGACAATTTTCTTGTAGTGATCACACCTATATATCAATCAGTTTTTGATTCATTGATATTATCATACTATCGAGACACTGGCCTATACATATGGCCTATACATAATGTATAAATCACTATAAGAAAACAAGGTGTTTTCTATGGATTTTCTGACCAGATTTTGTTGCTAAATATTTTCGAAATATTTTTTAATGGATAATCTAAAAAAAAAAATTCTATCATAAATTTCCAACAGTTATTTGTTTGTGAAAAAATTTCATAAATATTTGATGAAATTCAAATGGATTAGCCAGAAAACAATCAGAATTCCGTCAAAAAAAATTGATGGGTATTTGTTTGTGAAAAAAAAACTTCAAGAATTTCAATGGATTATCCAAAATTGTATCTTTCAGAAATCCGTCAGAAACTTTTAATAATCTCTAGCTATCAGAAATTTGTAACGGCAAAATGTGGTCACAATTTTCAACTCATTTTCAATGGTATATGAATGTTTAGTGTGAAAATTTATATTTTGACAGCTTTAGTACAGTATGCGTTGGCCTAAATATATTTTTATTAGAACACTACAAGAAAACAGCGGCATATTGAGGGAAAAAATCGTCGGTATGTCGTCGGAATAATGCTATTCCGACGACATACCGACGAAAAAAGTCCTCGGAAATAACTCCTCGGAAATCCCTCGGAAATTTCCGACGGAATTCCGAGGAAATGAATTTCCTCGGAATATTCCGAGAACTTTTTTCGTCGGAAATTCCTCGGAATATTCCGAGGAAGATGTCGTCGGAATATTCCGAGGGATACAATTCCTCGGAATATTTCCAAAATTAAAAAAAAAATTATAAATTTATTTTTTTAAATTGAAATTCGAAAATATAAAATTAAAATTGAAATAGAAAACATATTTAAAATACAAAAAATAATAAAATAGTTTTTATAAATAAAAAAAATGTTTTATAAATACAAAATTAGTTTTAATAAATATAAATAT
>NC_027753.1:28419455-28425987 GCF_000695525.1 Brassica oleracea var. oleracea
TGGATATCCAATAGATCGAATGAACAAAATCTCGAACGTTTTTTTATAAACGCATCGATCGATGCGTTTATGTTCAAAAACGCATCGATCGATCGAGTATATCAAGTGTTCCTCGGAATTTCCTCGGAATATTCTGAGGCTTTTCCGAGGAAACAGGGTTTGGGGTAACAATGTGATCGATCGATTAGATTATCTCATCGATCGATCTGGATATCCAATAGATCGAATGAACAAAATCTCGAACGTTTTTTTATAAACGCATCGATCGATCCGTTTATGTTCAAAAACGCAACGATCGATCGAGTATATCAAGTGTTCCTCGGAATTTCCTCGGAATATTCCGAGGCTTTTCCGAGGAAACAGGATTTTGGGGTAACAATGTGATCGATCGATCCCAAAATGGATCGATCGATCACCAAGATGGACCAAATCGTAACAATGTGATCGATCGATTAGATTATCTCATCGATCGATCTGGATATCCAATAGATCGAATGAACAAAATCTCGAACGTTTTTTTATAAACGCATCGATCGATCCGTTTATGTTCAAAAACGCAACGATCGATCGAGTATATCAAGTGTTCCTCGGAATTTCCTCGGAATATACCGACAGAATTCCGAGGAAATTCCGAGGAAACCAAATTTAGGGTTTCCTCGGAATATCCTCGGGAAATTCCGAGGATTTCATTTTCCGTCGGAATTTCCGTCAGAATACCGCTGTTTTCTTGTAGTGGAATATTGTCTCTCGGTTAAAAAAGTTTCAAAGATAGTCTAATGGAACATAGTTTAGTGATTCAAAATTGGCCAACAAATATCAAATTATGTTCGCATATATTATAATATACATAACTAATATATATATAATTTATTGACTTATTAAAGATAATACATTATCGGTTTCTTAGTTGTGATGAAATTGTATACAAGTGTTAATATAAGTGTATAAGAAGTTATAATATTTGTTTTAGGAATATTTATAAAGTTTTTAAAATTTTCTATAATCTAATTGAAGCTATTGTATTTTAGTTATTCTATGACAGATTTAGAGAACTATATGAGTAATATGGTAAATGTATCATAAAATTTTGAATTAATACTTTTAATCCCTAAACATTCTTTAAATCGTCAGCCCATTGCAAATTTCTAACAAATTTATGCCTCAGAAAATTATCATCAGTTTTCTAAAGGTCTTGTTTTGCCTGAAATATAAATTGAGAAGTGGCAAACAAAAAAAATTTGAGCGGTTTCCAAGACCATTTTTGGTCAGAAATTTATATATGTATATATACACCGATTATCATCAACTGTTGCAAAAAAAAATAATACCAATTATCATTTTCAGGGATGTGCCTGATTTTTTCGGGTCTAGAAGAAAATAATTTTCTCTTGGCCTTTTACTATAATAGTTGGTAAAATTAGTTTGGAGGAAGAATCAAACATGTTAATAAATTGAACAAAAATACTAGTCCAAATCCAACCGAACAAACCAATTTTTTTCTCAAATTGGTCCCTAAAATAAATTTAACTACATCAACCATGAAACACATGCTTGATGGGCTTGTATTCAGACACGACTCTGGCTTCTTGTTTTGCCTAAAATATACACTGTGAAGCGGCAAACAAAAAAAATCTGACCGTTCCCAAAACCATTTTTTGGTCAGACATTTATATATATATATATATATATATATATATATATATATACCAATTACTATTTGTCCTAATATATCTTTTTTCTTTCACCTCCTCTGCCGAATCACCTTTCTCTTTTTCTTTTTTTCTTCTTAAAAACTCAAGCCTCTCTGTTGGTTTAAGCATATTTTTTTTCTTTTTTTGTTTAATTTAGTTTTTGAACTTTAAGAACTAGAGATTTATGGTTTAGAAATAATTTAGAGAGTAGTAGTTTTTAACATGATTTTTATGAAAACGTTTTATAAAGTATTTAGTAATATTGCTTTATTAAAATGATATATATTATGTATTTTATGAAATAGAAAATAGAAAAATGCTTTATTAAAATGATATATATTATGTTTTTAACCAAACTATTTTGTAGAAAAAATAAAAAAATATTTTTTAAACAAAATTTGTATAATATGTATTATAATAATATAAAAATATCTAGATTTTTTTTTCAAATGTGTTTTAATTTTTTTGATGGTTTATTCCGTTAGAAATTTCTAACAATTCAATCATCAAAACTTTTTGATGGTTTGTTGTGTTAGAAATTTCTAACAAAAATTGATGTCATAAATTTTAAACGGAAACTTGGAATTTCTTATGAATTTGATTTTCGGATCAAAAAATTCTGGTGCTTTGTGATCGAAAAAGATTCTAACAATATGAAGCTTACTGCTAAATCAGTTGAAAATCCGTAGAAAAGACTTTCCAGATAAAAAATTAACGAATTTAGCTGTTGGAAATTACTCACTTTCTTGTAGCGTAAGTAGACTATATAAGATCTAATTTTCAAAAACTCCTGCTGCTTAGTCGAGACAGAATTCTCAATCAGTCGCTTACCATCTTGCCATTACAATTATACACACTCGCCATGTTTTGGTAAGCAAATGCTACATTTCAGTGATGGACTGAATAGAGACTATAAAGGAAAGGACAAATGAAGCATCATCATACATGAAAAAGTGAAACAGTAAATACGGAAAAATGAAAAGTTACTTATTTTTATTTTATTTTAATACGAAAGGAGTAAAAAGATAACACATGAAAACTTAGAGTTCCTCTAAATGTGTCATACTAAAGTTCAACTATATTACCTAAAGGATGAATCTTCTTCGATCCTCCTTAGGATTTGATTCACAGCTGCTGCGATATCTTCCACTGTATTCAATTGGCTCCCTTCTTCAACCTGAATCAACCCATTTTCTCATTAAAAAGAATTAAAGTAAACTTCAAATATAAATTACATGAAAAGAGTTGATACAGTAAAAAAGGTAAAGTGCAAATAATAAAAGAAAATGTATATATTTCGAGGAAGAGGCTTTTATGAATGTGTCCTGAAACTAGTGGCGTCATTTCGTTCTGCTGTCCACAGTGCATCCACAGCTCTGTCACTGTGACCACCAAAACTTCCACAAGTACACATGTACACACATACACACATGTATAGGCATATGTCATCTTTCTGGTCCCTGATTCTTACAAGAATCATTATTTTGATACTCAAGTTTGTATTTTTAATAAATAAGAATTGATGAATTTGACCTCACTCCCCAATAATTGAAATTGAGGCCAGCCCTAACCAAGTAAAAAACGAAATACACGAAATTGTTCTTCAAAACCGTTTTGGCCCAGACAAATTAAATCACAAGCCGTACAAATAAGAGACAAATCAAATGTGTGAAAAAGATAAGTATTATGAATAAAACTTTTGTGATGGAAGAACCAGTGAATCATTGACCCCCAAAAAAAAATCCAGAACGGTTATTATATTAGTGATCCACTAATACCACCTTAATTTGGCTTTCCAACAAAATATAAAACCTTAAATATGATATGTCACTAACTCTAGTTTGGTTATGAAGCTATAAATAGTGGAAATAAAAAAAAAAGGTGTGAGATAAGAAATGTACCTTTAAACTGATGGAATAGAGGACGGAGTCGTCACGAGTGGTAACATTGAGATGAAGAACAGTAAGCCTTAGGCTCTGAATCGATGCCACCAGTTTAAGAAGCTGTTTCGGTCTCTTCTTCGCAAGTATCTTCACATTCGCATGGCTCTCCACCATCGTCACCTCTATCTCCGCCGTTCCCTCAGCCACAGACGACGAGGAAGGCCTTCTCGAGTATTGAGGAAATGCGAAGAAATCTGAGAACGGTCCAGATGAGCTGGCGGCGATCGTGTTCATCAGGTCGCCGGCGCCGTCTCCAGCCTCTTTTGTGGCAGGGGTGTTTACCGTAGGATCCATTGATTGTAAATGATGCTCAAGCTCCTTTAAGTAGTTAATTGCTCCGCCAACTACTGACGCTTGATCTCCCTTTCAACCACCACCAACCATAGGTTTAAGCCCATAGAAATTGCAAAAAGGTTTTTTCAAAAACAATCTACCTTTAATATTTAAATATTATGTCACAACTTTATCATGCATATATGATCTATATAGTCCTTTTTTGTGCAAAGATGTTCAATTTTATTTATGCTCCCACAGTTTTACTACCCAAAACTTCATCTATATAGACTACATGATCTTATATTGTGAAAACAATAAAGACATTCGTTGTATTTACGCAACGGCTTTCAATCATTCATCATTTTATCAAAGTTAATTATTGTTAAACATACACACACTATACATGCATATAGCCTATGTATATCCTAATGAAACTAGAAGTCTAGAACATAGGCTTTTGCCTTTTGCTTTTATTTTCTTCACGTGTTAAGAAAAGATTTCACGCGCTCATACACACACACGTATACAAATATAGTTTGTTGTATGTAGAGACTAACCCTTTGAGCATAAGAAGGTGGCATGAGAGAACGGAGAACGGCGAGGTACTCGTTCATTTGTTTCCGACGGTTTCTCTCGACGGCGATGTGAGTCATCCTCTGGTTCTCGATCTCTTCCTTGTTCTTGCTACTCTTCGTCCTCCTCCTCTTTCTCCTCCCTTCTCCCGTCGCTAAAACAGACGTTGGAGGCTGGTTCTCGGTATCGACGATAGATCCATAAGGAAGGTCGTCTCGTGGCAATTGAAGATCCTTCTGATCGTTGTAGTTATAATCATCATTGTTATCTCCGCTGTTGCCGTTATAATAAATACTCTCAAACCCTTGTCTTTGTTCTTGCCCTAGCTTAACGTTGTTCTTGGTTTCTAGTGGATCTCGATCTTCTTCTTGTTGAAAGTATAAGTCGTGAAACTGATAATCTTTGTAAGAGATGTAGGAGAATGGATCTTGTGGGTAAACAACAGCCTCTAAGGCCATAATTAGCTACAAATTTTGAAAGGGGTCGGAGCAAGAGAGAGAGAGGAAGAAAAGAAAGACAGAAAGTGTTTGTCTTTCTCTTTTTGTCTCGTGAGGGAGACAAGGCAAAAGGTAAAGACACACTAGGGAAATTAAACTTGTAATATTATACGTCTACAATAAAAATAAATTAATAGAAACTTTTCTCTAAAAACTCAGAAAAATTGAAGAAGAGATGAAAGAGAGAAAAGATACAAGAAGGTCAAACAAAGTTGTGGTTTGGATCGATGGAAGAGAGAAGAAGCTTGTGAGGTTTATAAAGCTGACATATATATAT
This sequence comes from Brassica oleracea var. oleracea, assembly GCF_000695525.1. Classification (NCBI taxonomy): domain Eukaryota; kingdom Viridiplantae; phylum Streptophyta; class Magnoliopsida; order Brassicales; family Brassicaceae; genus Brassica; species Brassica oleracea. The sequence goes on from NC_027753.1 coordinate 28,424,713, forward strand.
ATTTAAAAAAGAACAGAATAAGTCTCAAAGAAAATCCAAACCAGTTGAGTTATGAAAAGTATAAGATATAAACCGGGCTCGTGGTCTGGTGGTAAAGAAACCTCGGCTGAGGTGTCCGCCATCACGACTTCGAGCCCCGGCCACAGCGGATTTAACATCCCTTCCGCTGGGGCGCTGGATCCCCTACGGGGGATAGTTGGGACTGTGGCTGCCCAGATACCAGAGTTATAAAAAAAAAAAAAAAAAAAAAAAAAGTATAAGATATAGAGAGAGGTGTTGTGTGGTTTGTTTTGCACGTGAGATTATAGACCGGTCTAAAAACCAAAGAAAAGATTCTGCGTGTTTCTGCAGGCTTTGGGTTTCGTCAAGTTACACTCATGTTCCAGGAGAGAGAACTATAACAAGTTGCAGTCTCAAACTTTATACGTTGCTATGAATTAATGTTTTTTACCGTATATCATGTGAGTCGTTATATTATAATCATATTAGTCGCGCAATTTGGAGATTTTTGGGTTGATAATCCCCATTATTATTTGGTATGTCACCTTTTAGGTGTTCAATTAATACTTGGGGCTTCTATTGTGCGTGGTTAATGCGTATATATTCAGAGATGGTGAGCTTAATGTCAAATGTTTTTCTTTGTTTCTATGTATCAGCCGACGTCAAAGCTTATTTTTACGAGTATATTTTCGCGAACCGTGCGGTTCGTATCGTTTATCACATAACCCGTATAATGAATAACCGTGAGAAACATAAAATATCATGCATGGGTCCGAAAGCTTATTTCCTTTATATAGTTACAAGTAATGGATCTGGATATTTATAAACATTCGTTTTCAACCCAAGACATATGTATACTAAATTGTACTATATATTTACCAATTTTAATTAGTCCAAACAACTTAAAATATTATAATAAATGATTGAGTTTTTGCTCTCTCCTCAGCGTGTCACGTTAGCATTTTGTGGGTCCCACTTTTAAAAAGTCTGAAAAAGTGTCAAGTCTATGACTCGAACCCGGGTTATTGAGATATAAACACCAACATTTATACCATTAAATTAAAGGATACTTTGTACATTGATGGCCGAAACTAATATATATTTATGAATTTCGAAAACCCTTGCTTCTTCGGCTTTCTCTGTGGGCCGGGCCTAGGGAAGGAAAATAATATAGATTATTTTTAATTGATTTCCTGATTCTTTGTTGAATAATATTATTTGCAGATTCTGTGATTCATGAGTTTATTCCGGCCGGACATTACATGCCATCTTTGA
>NC_027753.1:28426148-28432347 GCF_000695525.1 Brassica oleracea var. oleracea
GACAATTTCCAAGTGATTGCGAACACAAACCTAGAACTCCCAGGTATATTATCATATTGCAGATGGGTTTATATTATGTTTCGATATCATAACTGATATTTAAACTCGCAGATGTGGTTGGGCAAATCCGTTATGTCCAGGGCTCTGGCCTTACCAAAGAAACAACCCGTCCTCATTGATCTGTAAGAAACAATCAACACACAATTCTCTTTATATTATTATCTATATTGTGCTAACATCAATAATCAAAAATATTTCATACCCAAAATATGTGGTCGTCTATTTATCTCCCTTACTTATCAAACTAATTTTACACAATTCTTTATTTTAAAACTTAAAAGAAACCACAACATCCCAAACAATCAAAACACCAAAAATTAGAATTCCAAAAAAGACAAATCATTAATGATCACCTCTCTTTTTTGTCTAATCTTAGAAATAAACTTTAAAGCAAATATACCAAATCAATCACCTCAACTAAAACTCAACGACACATACATCGAGTTAGCTAAACAAATACAAACTACACGGCCAACTATTTAACAATTTACAAACTTACTTTTATGCAAAGAAGAAGACGAAGACGACAACTAAGATCAGTGAAATTACCTAAACAAAAAAGCAGAGTAGATTACGAACTCTGATAAATACAACTAACAATGATTTTTGTTTACATATTACCCATCAAATAAAAGAGAAACAAACACAACCAAACCAGAAAATACAAGATAAAATCCCGACAGACACAAAGGCGGCAACAACATCTCCACCTGCTCACTCCTCTTGTCCTATAAAAACAGCTTACATGTCCAATGTTAACAGATCAATATTATTGTCTTCTTATGAGAAATACATAAATTCGTTTAAAACCTATTAATGCCCAAATACTCAGAACTGTCACTCATTTTATAGTTATTTCTACAAGTCTTCATGTATTTGTTTTAAAGGTCCGGTAAGAGCAACAAGTTTTAAAATAAAAAAGAAACATATAACAAACATAATAAGGATAATAAAAATTATTACTTAATACACAAAACTTACACAACTAAACTATAGAAAAAATATTCAGAAAGAAAAGGTACTCTCACTCTTAATAGTACAAGAAACAAATTAAAAAGACAAACAAACAATAAGTCTCAGTGACACTGCAAACAACACCACGAACTATATCAATCACATTACTAACACAGTTTAGTACTTCATAAGTGGAAAACAATGCATACACAATTCATCATCACAACTCCAACCCTATAACAATAAAAAGACTTGAAAAACAACTCAAAACGCAAAATTCACAACTACAATAACCCTAACAAATATTGAGATGAAACAAAAACTTTGTCCACAACCTCGCGCTTGCGCGGGGGCAATGCTCCTAGTAAATATAGTTTTGTGGCGAGAAACACCTTTACACTAGAAGCGCTAAGATAGGCAATGTAGAGCATGATACAACACTCGAACTGTCAGAGATTTGAGACTGATTGCAAAGACCTGATTGCAATGATACAAGAGCCACAAGCTTGGTCCAGCTTCTCAACTGAGCTGGAAAGCTTTGATTGTTGTCAAAGCCTTAAGAACAGAACATCAACAGTTAAAGCTCGAGACTTTGTTTTTGGGCAATTAATCATTGCCTCTTTTTGGGTTTTTCATTGATATAAATACTGGAGTTCAACTCCTACAACTGGAAGATAAAAGAAACGTGGAGTACAACTACTACAAACTTGGAATCACAAAGAAAATGGAAATGTGGATAAACAACCCACTTGCTTATTTGCAGGAAATAGAAATAGAAAATAAGACATTGTCAAACGACGCAGTCTGATTAAATACGTGGATTGAGCTTACGGGTTACTTTGGGCCTTTGATCATTATGAAGCCCATCATTACCCCGCCCTCCTAAAGTGAGCTTGTCCTCAAGCTCCATCGTCGTCTCCTCATCATCATCATCGTCATCTACATCTGCGCCTTCCATGAGCAACAATTGGGAAGTGCGACATATGTGCCCTGGTGTATACCTTTCATCACAGCTGAAACATAGACCAAAACTACGCTTACGTTTCATCTCATCCCAATTCAACCTCTTCGGTGCCGGCGAAGGTTGGTCACAAGCTGGAGAGAGTCCATTCTGGTTTGTAGCGGAGGTGGCGTTGTGGTTGGAGAAGGATCTTCTTTGACTTTGGCGCTGTAATTGATCATCACGTAAACGCGCTAAGTTGATTACGGATTTCAGGGTGTCGGGAGAAAACATGCGAATGTGGTCTGCGATTGAAGCGTGTAAGCCACCTAAGTAGGAACCTACTAGTGCTTTCTCAGACCAGTTGTCAACCTTGTTCATCAATCTCTCAAAGTCACGTTGGTACTCACGCAAAGTACCAGTTTGTTTGATTTTGGAAAGAGCCTCATGAAAGTTCTCTCCTTCAGTTGGACCAAAGCGGTTCCAGAGCTCCTTCTGAAACGTCTCCCATGGTGCATTGTTTGGGTCAATGCCGAGAGCCTTAGAAGTGGCCAACCACCACTCATTGGCCTCCTCAGTAAGATGATAGGATGCAAAACTGACTTTTTGGGCTCGTGGCACACCTTGATATGCAAAATATTGTTTGGCCTTACTGAGCCATTCAGTAGGATCACCTCCATTGAAGCGTGGAAAGTTCAGTTTGATGTGTCATAATGGTTGTGGAAGATTGAGTGGTGGGTATTGAGGTGGATGCAATGGTGCGTTGTATCTGTTTGTGGATTAGGGGGAGGTAGTGGGTTATGTTCTGGTTGTGGGTTCAGTGGGGGCAAAGGGATGGGAATTTGGTGGACTGCACGAGTACTGGATTCGCCGCTGCCGTTTTGAGCAAGAAGCTCGAGTATGCGCGCCATAGACGTCTCGATGGTTTGGTACTTTGAATCCATGCCTTGAAACTTGTCATTCATGCCGACTGAGAGCTTTTGCAGCTCATCTTGGAAAAGTCCTAGTCCTGACTCCAAAGCTTCGAGACGCTCCTTTGTGGTACCCATAGCTGGTGGATCGATTTGGTGAAAGAACACAAGTAAAAAAATAAAATAAAAACTGGAACCAAGAGCTGAGCTCTGATACCGATTGATAGCTTTGATTGTTGTCAAAGCCTTAAGAACAGAACATCAACAGTTAAAGCTCGAGACTTTGTTTTTGGGCAATTAATCATTGCCCCTTTTTGGGTTTTTCATTGATATAAATACTGGAGTTCAACTCCTACAACTGGAAGATAAAAGAAACGTGGAGTACAACTCCTACAAACTTGGAATCACAAAGAAAATGGAAACGTGGATAAACAACCCACTTGCTTATTTGTAGAAAATAGAAACAGAAAAGAAGACATTGTCAAATGACGCAGTCTGATTAAATACGTGGATTGGGCTTACGTGTTACTTTGGGCCTTTGATCATTGTGAAGCCCATCAGAAATCATTCAAACTCTTCGGTTGTGTTTTTCGGACTTCAAGATCAGCTATTTACCAAGGACAGAAAATGAGATTGCAGATTCGTTAGCTAGGAATGCACGTTCTTTTCATGGATCTCTATGTTTTATTGGTTGTTCTATTCCGGTCTTTCTCCCTAGACCACCTCAAGTTTGAGTAATAGAATATATGTTGCTGTAAAAAAAAAAATATATATAGTTTTGTGACAATTGTTTACAATATTTGTTTATGAGAATTTTCGGAAAAATTATCTGTCACAATTCTTTAAGATTTCAAAGAATACAATTTACACAAAGTAAACGTAATAAGTTTATAGAAATTTTCGGTATAATATAATAGGTTTTTTATCATGATTATGCTTGTTAATTATATTTTTTTTTTCCGTGAGTATGATCCATGTTAATTTTGTCTATCAAACAAATATAATTACATGTTGAGATTTTTGTTTATACATTCTCATAAATTATAAAAAGAAAAACTTCCGAAGATAAAAAGTGTATATGTAAACAAAGTGACATTTGGTGTAAAATTTGTTGTTATTATTATTATTTTTTTTTGTTAACCGAGGGTCCCAGGCCGAGGCCCAGACATCCCTCGAGGCCCGCAGCAGCCACGTCATTTCCACCCCAGAAGTAGCAGGGTGGGCCCGGGTGGCCATCTAGTGATTTAACCGTAGTGGGATGCTTTCGAATCCAAATCGCTTAGCTCACTGGTGTCCACCTACCACTAAGCCACCAAGAGGTGGTTAAAATATTACAAAGTGACATTTTACTTTCAAAGTCTGCTAAAAAGGAAAAGAAATCGAGGCAAAGTGACTACCAACCGTTCTTGGTAGCGTTATAAAACACTTTAGACGTTATATCACCTAAATTTAAATTTGAACATTATGCTGATCATATGGTGGATATTTTATTTTAAACAAAGAGTATAAACATAAATTTATTAATACATGAACATGTAGCTTCAAATGTTACAGTAACAATGAGAATGGCATTATTCATAATGAAAAGTCATAATAGTTACATAATATATTAGGGTTATTTTCCAAGAAAAAAACATTGTTGTTATATTTTGGACAATTAAAAATGATATAGGAATCGTCGTATATGGATGTGTGTGGCTCTGTCTACCATATAGGCAACTTTTTTTTTTGAACATTCATTATAGGTAACTATTTTTGTGGCCATTAGAATATTTTCAACTCAACTCTATATTTTACTATAAAATAGTGGAAACAGAATAATGAAAAAAAACACTATTCTATAAACGAAGTAGTATTTTTATTTTTTGTTCATTACTCTATTTTCCAATCAATTATACAGTAAAATATGAAATATGGATGAAGATACTTTTAATACGCTATATAGCATAATGATACAGTTTCTCACTGTACAAACTATATATAGGCGGATTTAAAACGTTTTTCTAAGCATTATAGCAGAAAAATAAATTATGGAAAATAGAATATACATATACTATATAATATGAAAAAAGAAATTTATACAAGTCTTCAGACAATTTGTTATTGTTTTGGAAGTTTATCTACAAAATGAGAATAAATGTTTTAAACGAGTATGTGTAACTTTAACGTACAAACAAAGAAAAATAGGACCTTTTCAAAAAAAAAACAAAAAAAAAAGGCAAAAAGGTTAAAGGAAAACAAAATTATTTATTTAATAATTAGAGCATCAACAACAATGAGAACTCACTTGGATAACACACAATTATAACGATTACTAGGGTTTGTTTGCGTTTCGTGCAAACAATTTTACTCTATAAGTTTTTGGTTTACATTTGTATTTAGTTTCAGGTATTTGATTATATATCATGTGTGAATTTTATTTCTTTTGGTTCTGTTTTTAATGTAAAGAGTTCGAATCTCAAAATTGGTGTGCTTAAAAGAACTACTTAATACGATATTTGAGATTAGTTGAATAAAAAATGTCGTTTTTCATTTTGATGTATGGTATTTCAATTTATCTATTTATTTTACATCATATGCTGTCTTTTAATGATATTTGGGATTTTACTTCTTTTACTATTCATGTTTTTGTTGATTTTGATTTCATACCGCATCATTCAGATTTAAAGCATATATATTTTACTTTCATTTTGCATAAGTTTTAGGTTGTATCCATGTCCGACTTAACAATAGGAAAGACTCTTGAGCAAAATTATTTTTAGGTCCTACAATTAACTAAATATAATTTTATTATCAAAATAATATAAAACAACTTATCTAAATTTATTAATTAGTTTGTATTTTGAAATATGAAAGAACTTAGAGTATTATACTCTTAAAATATTGTGTAAATATATGAGTCCTTTATATCACTAGATTTACATGATTTTAAATGGACCCTGGACAAATATACTGCTATCCTCTTACTTAACCCGGCACTGCACTACAAGAAAACAGCGTAATTCTGACGGACATTCTGATGAAAAATGAGATCCTCGGAATATTCCGACGATTTCCGAGGAAATTCTGAGAAAACCCAAAATTTGGGTTTCCTCGGAATATACCGATGAAATACCGAGGAAATCATATTCCTCGGAAAACCCCGACGAATATCCGAGGATATATTATAGCCGTTAGAGAGCCGTTAGGGGATTTTAAAAATTCCGAAGAAATTCCGAGAAAAGAGCCGTTGCCGTCGGGATTCCGTCGGAATTTCCTCGGTACTGTCGGCAGCATTTCATCTATAAATACCCGCACCCCCAACCTCTTCATTCACTCCATTTCTTCCTCCTCG
>NC_027753.1:28432748-28433499 GCF_000695525.1 Brassica oleracea var. oleracea
ATGGATGTAGATTATGGTGTAGGTACTGAGCAGATGGTAAATGATCATTTTAGAGGGGAAGATTTACCCAATGCAGAAGCTATGAGATTTTATGATATGTTGGATGCTGGAAAGCAACCCTTGTACTAAGGTTGCAGAGATGGTCATTCAGCTTTATCATTTGCAACAAGACTGATGGGCATTAAAACAGATTATAATTTGGCTGAAGACAGTGTGGATGCGATTGCTGATTTTTTAAAAGGTATTATACCTGAGGATAATGTAGCCCCTGGTTCATACTACGAGGTTCAGAAACTGGTAGCTGGTCTTGGTTTATCGTATCAGGTAATAGATGTATGCAGCGATAACTGCATGATTTATTGGAGGGTGGATGAACAGCAGGTTACATGCAAATTTTGTGGAAAGACTCGTTATGAAGATACGAGTGGAAGAATTCTAGTGCCATTTAAAAGGATGTGGTATTTGCCTTTGACGGAAATGTTGCAGAGGTTGTATCAGTCTGAACGCACAGCGCAACCAATGAGATGGCATGCGGAGCATTCAACAAATGGTGAGATTAGACATCCTTCAGATGCAAAAGCGTGGAAGCATTTCCAATCAACATATCCCGACTTTGCGTATGAGAGAAGAAATGTCTACCTTGGATTATGTACTGATGGTTTCAGCCCGTTTGGCAAGAGTGGAAGACAGTATTCTCTATGGCCAGTCATTCTTACACCATACAACTTACCGCCAAACTTGTGCTTGCGAC
>NC_027753.1:28437394-28440259 GCF_000695525.1 Brassica oleracea var. oleracea
GATCGATTGACCTCATTTGGATCCGAACACGAGATTGCTTACGGAAGAATACCAACGAGGTATAACCGAATTCATGGGGTTAGTTCACCGACAACCGGAAGCAAAAACAGGTATGTTAAGATGTCCTTGCTCTAATTGTAAAAATAGAAAGGTTATTAAAGAGTGGGATGTTTGGACTCATCTATATTTGAGTGGGTTTACACGAAGTTACAAAATTTGGTATCATCATGGGGAAACTGATTATGAACATGGTAGTACTAGCGAACCTTAGCCAGCGGTTAGATTAGAAGAACCAATTAGAACGGATGTAGATTATGGTGTAGGTACTGAGCATATGGTAAATGATCATTTTAGAGGGGAAGATTTACCCAATGCAGAAGCTAGGAGATTTTATGATATGTTGGATGCTGGAAAGCAACCATTGTACGAAGGTTGCAGAGATGGTCATTCAGCTTTATCATCTGCTACAAGATTGATGGGCATTAAAACAGATTATAATTTGGCTGAAGACTGTGTGGATGCGATTGCTGATTTTGTAAAAGGTATTTTACCCGAGGATAATGTAGCTCCTGGTTCATACTACGAGGTTTAGAAACTCGTAGCTGGTCTTGGTTTATCGTATCAGGTAATAGATGTATGCAGCGACAACTGCATGATTTATTAGAGGGCGGATGAACAACGTGTTACATGCAAATTTTGTGGAAAGCCTCGTTATAAAGATACAATTGGAAGAGTTCCAGTGCCATATAAAAGGATGTGGTATTTTCCTTTGACGGAAAGGTTGCAGAGGTTGTATCTGTCTGAACGCACAGCGCAACCAATGAGATGGCATGCGGAGCACTCAACAGATGGTGAGATCAGACATCCTTCAGATGCAAAAGCGTGGAAGCATTTCCAATCAAAGTATCCCGACTTTGCGTATGAGAGAAGAAATGTCTACCTTGGATTATGTACTGATGGTTTCAGTCCGTTTGGCAAGAGTGGAAGACAGTATTCTCTATGGCCCGTCATTCTTACACCATACAACCTCCCTCCAAACTTGTGCTTGCGACGAGAGTTTTTGTTTCTCTCGATTCTCGTTCCCGGACCAGAGCATCCTAAGAGATCACTTGATGTGTTTCTTCAGCCACTAATATATGAGTTGCAACAACTATGGGCTCAAGGTGCTGAAACATACGATGTTTCGTGTAAAGAAAACTTTCAAATGCTGGCAGTACTAATGTGGACAATAAGTGATTTTCCAGCATATGGTATGTTGTCTGGATGGACAACGCATGGAAGGCTATCATGTCCATATTTTCAAGATAACACTGATGCTTTCCAACTAAAGCACGGAAGGAAAACGTGTTGGTTTGACTGTCACAGGAGATTCCTACCACCTGATCATCCATATCGTAGGAGTAGGAATTTGTTTACGAAGAACAAGAGGGTGTTTGACAGTCCACCTCCGGAAATTTGTGGGAAAGATTTGAAGATACAACTAAGAGATTTTGGTGCAGAAAGGACGCCAGACGTCGGTGGACATGAGCGTTTTCCGGTAGATTCTGTTGGAGAACTACATAACTGGCACAAAAAAAGTATTTTCTGGGATCTGCCATACTGGGAGGATCATCTGCTAAGGCATAATTTAGATGTCATGCATATTGAGAAGAACTTTTTTGACAATCTCATGAACACGATCCTTAATGTTCAAGGTAAAACAAAGGATAATTTGAAGTCAAGACTGGATTTAGTCGATATATGTGCTCGTTCAGAACTTCATGTTGATGAGAATGGTAGGGCTCCTTTTCCCATATACCGACTTGATGCAGAGGGAAAAGATGCGTTCTTTGATTGGATTTCAAATGATGTAGAATTTCCAGACGGTTACGCTAGTTTACTGGCTTGAAAAGCCACTATTTCCATGTAATGATGCAGCGCCTCCTTCCGTTCGCCTTCAAGGAACTATTAGCACGAAATGTTCATGAAGCAATTGCAGGGATAAGTGGTTTCTTCCGCGATTTATGCACGAGATCAGTGACTCTTGAAGGTATTGAAAATTTGAAGACTAACATAGCTGTGATTCAGTGCAACCTTGAGAAGATATTTCCTCCCTCATTTTTTGATGTTATGGAGCATCTTGTTATTCACCTGGCAAGAGAATTGGAACTTGGTGGTCCTGTGCAGTATAGATGGATGTATTTGTATGAGCGGTATATGTACAATTTGAAGAAGATGGTGAAAAAATATAGTAGGGTGGAAGGTTCTATAATCGCACAGATGATAAATTCAGAAACTTCAAACTTTGCCGAGTTCTACTTTCCAGCAGAAGTGCAGACCAAAAACAGAAGACCTGCTCGGCATGATGATAGAGGCGAACGGGCAACATATCATGTTACGGTTCCAGACATCTTCACAGATGTTGGACGACTTAGCGGAAAACCAAAGGACCGTCGACTTACTGAGCAGGAGCGCAATCATTTACAACAAGTGTTCCTCGGAATTTCCTTGGAATATTCCGAGGCTTTTCCGAGGAAGTAGGGTTTTTAAACCGAAAACAACGTTTTGCGGTTTGAATAACACTTATATAACCCTTATTAAGTGTCTTATACTGATTATGAAGTCAAAAATTTGTTCCTTACCCTATCATAAACACTTTTCCGATTGTATGAACGAAATTCCCACAACATAAGTCTTTAATGAATGGGAAAAGGAATACTTACAATTCGTTTTGAAATTTTGTTATTTCATAGTTTATGATCATCTATACAAAGATTCCTCAATGGTATACATTGCATTTGTATAAGAAATGATATAGGGCAAAAAAATTTGATGTTTTGAAACCCCAAACATGTGTTCCTCGGAATTTTCTCGGAATAGTTCGAA
>NC_027753.1:28440316-28440856 GCF_000695525.1 Brassica oleracea var. oleracea
GGAATATTCCGACGGAATTCCGAGGAAGATAAGGGTTTCCTCGGAATTCCCTCGGAATATTCCGAGGAAATTCCGAGGAACTATTTTCATTTAACCGGGCAAACCAGCCGCCAAATATTTCGCGAAAAATGAAATTAAAAATACCGAAGAAATTCCGACGGATAGTTTCCGTCGGACCCTAGGTTTTATAAAGATGAAACACTTCTTCTTCCCCATTTCTCTCTTCTCCCTCTCCGGCGATCTCTCTCCTCTCCGGCGATCTCCCCCTTCTCTCGCAACGATCTCTCCGGCGAATCCTCTCTAAACCTACACAAATCATGTAAGGATCCTATCTCACTCTCTTAGGTTCTATTTGTTAGGTTTTTGTGTAGATTTGATAGATTTTTGTTAGGGTGATTGGTTAGGATTGTGATTTGGTTGTATAGTAGGTTTAGAATTGTGATTTGGTTGAATAATTTCTTTTGTTGAATTGATTTTGAATTTTTTTATAAAATTTTTAATTTTTTTGTATTTATAAAATCGATTTTTGTATATAAATTC
>NC_027753.1:28441961-28451518 GCF_000695525.1 Brassica oleracea var. oleracea
TCAACAACACGGTCTGGGAGGAGTTGTGTGTGCATTGGGATAAGAACAAGATGAAAGAAACTTCTTCCACCAACCGCAGGAGCGAGTGTAAAGGGAAGGGCGTCTTCAAGCATAACTTGGGTGCTCAATCTAATTTGGGTGCCCAGACTATTGCCACTCTGGGGGATCGCTTGGTAAGTTCAATCTCTTTTTTTTTTTAATTTTTTAAGTATTTTTATTTTATTTTTTATGCATTTCTTCTAATTTCTAATGTTTGTTTAACTTTTGTTTTTTTCAAGGCGGGTGAAAATGATGGCGAGCCGGTTCATGATTTCGTCCTAATGAAGACGGCGCAGACCAACAAGCACACCGGGGAGATTGATGATGGTGTTGTGAGGGATGTGTTCAGCCTGATCGAAACTCAGAAGGAAGTCGAAGATACCCGTCTATCTCAGCTTCAAACCGATCTGGACGCCACTTCGACGGCTTCGACCAACTTGTCCCGGATTCGAATCAACGAAATCGTTGAATCGGTATGTTCTTTATAAAAAAGTTCAATTCATTTATTTCTTTATTTTCATTTTATCATCTTTTCTATTATTTAAATTTGTTTATTTTCTATTTCAGTCGGTTCCAAAGAAGAAGGGACGTTTGGTCGGTTTGGGTCGTCGAGACCGATCGATTTCTCCTTCTGCACCACAGCCCTATGTTGATCCAGAAGGGCTTATGGACCAGTTGAAGGACAAATATGACCGCATAGCTGCGTTGGAGCAAAAGATGGCGGATCAGGAGGCGGGATGGGAGGCAACGAAGAAGCAGAACGAGCAAATGATGGAGATGATGAAGAGGATGTACTCGAACGAGCAGTTCCCGTAGTTTCTTTTTTTTTTCAAAAACTCTGAATGTTTTATTTTGGTTTATACAACTTTGAATATTATCTATATGTTTTCTATTTCAATTTAAATTTTATATTTTCGAATTTCAATTAAAAAAATAAATTTTTAATTTTTTTTAAAAAAATTATTTTTGGGAATATTCCGAGGAAGTGTATCCCTCGGGATATTCCGACGACAACTTCCTTGGAATATTTCGAGGGACATATGTCCTCGGAATATCCCGACGGATACACTTCCTCGGAATATTCCGACGGCTAAGGGTTCTCAGAATATTCCGACGGCCGAGGTTCGTCGGAATATTCCGATACCTCTTTTTCTCGGAATGTTTCCGAGGACCGTTCCATCGGAAAGATCCGAGGAGATACCGACAGACAGTCCTAGGAAATGTTTCTTCGGAATGTCCTCAGAATCTTTAATTCTCGGTATTCCCTCGGAATTTTTCGAGGAAATTCCGAGGAAATTTTACTTTCCGACGAAAAATTTCCGACGACCATCCTCGTCGGTATGTCCTCGGAATACCGTTATTCCGAGGACATACCGACGATATTTGTCGTCGGAATCCCGGTGTTTTCTTGTAGTGCTGATTGTATATATATCGAGTTTTGCATCCATTTTTTAGTTGGTGGACTCGTGATCTTCTCCTACATCTTCATCCACCACTGTTTTAGGTGAAGTAGATATTAAACTATTTTAATGTATTTTGCTCTCTTTTTTCTAAATAGAAAAATTATATAAAGGATGTGAGATTTTCTTTAATGTATTTTTTCAAAATAGTAATTTTTAAATATATAATAAAAAATAGAGAAATGTTGTTTCTTTCTTTCTGAATAAAAAAATATATAGTAATTTTTACTTCAGAAAGAAAAATAGAAATTGGTTAGAGTAATTTTATTTCTAAATACTATTATATACAGATAAAAATATAGAAAAGTTGGAGATGCCCTTAGAGGAACTTATGATAAACTGAATTAAGCCACGTAAAAAAAATTGGAATGATGAAGAACTGGGCTGATCTACTGACGGATGTGATAAACTGATAAGATGGCAAAGAGAGGAAGAATTGACAAAAATATACAGCCTTTAAGTTTGGTGTTCAATCCAATAATCTACCGTTTAGAGTTTAATTAGGAACTTTTGGTGTAAATGAGAGTAATAAATAAAGTGGAAATAAAAGTAATAAATAAGGTAAAAAAAAAGGAGAAAAATGAAATAAGAGTGTTACTCTCATAAAATGTAGCACAACGATGAGTGTTAGTATTCTTTTGATTAAATAGTAATTAGAGTAAATGTAGGAAAATGTAATTTCATCCGATTGGCAGTTTCACAGCGTTATTAGGAGTAACACATTTTTCACTAATAAAAGTTGTGCTAGATATACCTTTCAATCAAAACTTAAAATTTGCTATCCAATAGTCTGTTATACCAATTTAAAAATCTACTATGTCAGAATTTTTATTTTCAACTGCAGAAGAAATAAATGTGGAATTTTAGATTTTTACGAGTTTACAATCTGACTTTTGTATTAAAATTACAAGGCTATGAAGTTATTCGCATGTTCTGGAAAAGATAAATATAGCAATAATTCATCTAAAATGTTCAAATTTAAAACCTGAATTTAAAGGTGACCACAGTTAACACTAACAGTCACATTTGCTTTTCAATTACACGGTCAAAATTAATCATAAAACAAAATTCACGGATAGCAATAAGTATTAACATTTCGGTCGGCGTGTGGGGTAATTGCTTTATTAGTGTTATCATGTCACGTTTAAGCAAATTATTCTTGATGTTGACATGTGTAACTAAAAACTAAAGAAGATATAGCCAACTTATTTTGTATGTTATAGTCTTGTTTATCGAACTTCATGTGAGAATTGGATGTCTATTATACGACTTATGTTTGCTATGTAACAAAATTGGTTGGTCACTTGAACCAATCGAGGGACAAAGAACTTTAATGTGACCCGGCAAAATGATCACAGAGAAAAAAATAAATCATTTCATCAAAAGAATCCTATTTGGAAACATGATAGATCTCAAAATAAATCATAACCTATGATTCTGCTGTCGCCTTTGAGTCCGTGTACCTATAGTTTTCTTCTCTTGAACATAAAATGATACCATAATTTCAAAACCATCCAACTATATAAGTATCCTAGTAACGATAAGGAGTAAACATGCAGATTATAACACTTTCAGTTCATTGGATGTTTTTTTTAAAAGGTCTTGATATTAATTTTTAGATTAATTTTAATATACATGAGCAATTTTTTTTTAAAAAAAATAATAATCCAGTGTACAGGAACCGGTGAAAACTTGAAACCCTAACAGATTCATGTACACTAGATATATAACTACTCTAGTCATGACTTCAATATTTTTTTAAGAAATAGAAGTCATGTATGGGAACCAGTACCGGCTCTACTCACTCCAAACCGGAAGCTCATTGATGTCTTGAGATTTTACATAGTTTTAAGCATGATTTCCAAACTCATTTAGATCATTTAAGATGCATTTAGAGTCTAATTAGGTACATAGCATATGCATGTGTAGTATGTTAGGTTTGGAAGAGCTCGAGTTGAAGTTTGGAAAGTTTGATGGATAAGCATGAAGAAAAGGGGCAAAGGCAAGAAGATGGACCAAGCCGCGGACAACCAGATCGGACTGGACCAGGCCGCAGAATCGCTCCCGAGAGATCAGCCGAAACAGACCATCCCGCGGACAGAATCCGCGGACAACACCAGTCCGCATAATCAAACCAGAGAGCTCGAGGTTGGTGTGGTCGGCCGCGGGCGTGTACTACAGACGAAGGCAGTCCGCGGATTCTCGCCCGAGAGGTCGAGTTTTGATGGGACAGACCGCGGACCACGGCCGCAGGTTGGAGCCGTCCGCGGTCGATGCGAAGACCAGCTCACCCATTTGCCTTTCTGGTCAAACCTGGGTTTGTCGGATCGACCCGGTTCGAGTTTTAAGCTACTATAAATACATTTTAGACCTAATTTTAGATCATATCTTGTTTTCTCTTAAAAATACATTGATATTTTGGAGAAAATTTGAATCTTTAGTAATATAATTTTTCTTTCTTGAATAATTTGAGTCTATCTCATCTTCTTAACATGATTTCTCTTGAATCTATTATGGGTTTAAGGTTAATCATGAAGATTAGTGAGTAAATTCTTTTTGGATTCATGGGTTAGGATGATTAGGATGATTAAGTGATGATCTAGAATGTTTAGAGTATATTAATATGTTTCATTGCTTGATTGAGTGATCTTTATGCTAATCTAGAGTTGGCCATTTTAGATTAGAAATATAGACATTTCATTGCCCGGAAGGTGTTCGATGAAATGTCTGAGCCAACTCAACATGCTCTTAGCTTACCCTACCAAAGGCATTTGATGTTAGGGGAGTTTAGAAAGTTGAATGATATGTTCTTAATGATTGCATGATTGACACAAACCAAAGGAATTTGATGTTTGATCAATGAGAGTAAATGAGCTTTTGTCTTGACAAAGAACTTGTTCTCTAGACTTAAGAAATTGTGTTGATTGAATCTTTGCCATTTTAGATTAAATCTTAGTCATCTGAAATCAAATTCCTACACCCATGACTCCTCCCTTATCCATTTGCTTGAAAGTTGCTAGTTAATTGTGTTAGAACCTTGTTAGCTTAATCAAATTACCTCGTTACATTGATTGCATTTAGCTTAAGTATGAACATGAATTCTATTTGATTTGAAACTCTTAGAAATGGATTGACATCTAAAATACTACTTTGATTTGAATCTTGGACCCTTGAAAAGCCCATTTCACTCATTACCTCCCTTACCGGCCTACTACAGCGGGAGTGAAAATGATCACGCTCCCCCCTACAGGACTCTCCGAAGCAACTCTCTTTCCCTGGATCATCTGGTACCTGTGGTCAGCCGGGAAAAACTTGCCTTTGAAGAGGTAAGGATCACGGAATGGGAGGTAGTGACACAGGCGATCAAGGAAGCTGCAGTCTGGCAAACTGCACATCAACGCAAATCCTCCCCAACCAACAAACCCCCGGATTGTAAGTTCTTCCCGTCCAAACCTTCGCTCAAACAAACAAAATGCTTTGTTGATGCTGCTTGGATCGCGGCGACGAATAAGGGTGGGTTCGGTTGGATTTTCACGGACCCTATCACAGGATCTTCACGATCTATGTTTTCAAACCGCAGCTATGTCGGTTCTGCCCTTATCGCAGAAGCTCTTGCGGTTAAAGCTGCTCTCTTAGATGCAGTCTCTTTAGGGCTCACTTCGGTCACCTTCTGGTCTGACTCGAAAACGCTCGTCTCGGCGCTATCCTCCAGTGATTAGATCATCGACATTCAAGGAATTATGCATGACATCTCTGTTCTAAGCGGATCCTTTGTCTCTATCTCTTTCAATTACTTTCCTTGTCTTGAAAACCTTGCAGCTGATGCTCTTGCGAAATCAGCATTGTATGAACCTTAATTCTGAGTTCTAGTGGTAATGAAAGTATGGTTTGTTAAAAAAAAAAAAGAAGTCATGACTTTTTTACATGTGTGATTTTTTTTTTAAATTTAGAAAATTCTCTAATTTTTTTAATTAAATATATGTAAATTTTTTATTAAATGGGGTGTATTCAACTAAGAGTTTTAGGTGATTTATATTAAAATGATAAATCCACTGTTATTCAAACATGAATTTTAAAAACTCATTTAAAATCTACTGTTATTGAACTTTACATTTCGTAGAGTACTCTAAAATCCACTGTTATTGAAAATATTTTAAGTTGTGGAGTTTTAAAGTTTTGAGGTGATTTTAGGGTATTTGGGTGGAATTTCTTAGTTAAAAAAATTAAAACCCAAATCTCATGGTTTTAGGTTATATTCTAGAATGGTTTAACAAAATTCACCTAAATCTCTGCAACTTATTGAAATCATCTAAAATTCCATTAAAAATTAAATCACCTCAAATATTATATTGAATACACCCCTCTAATATTCTAACAATAAATTTTTATTTAACACAAAAGAATATTTATTCAAAATATTAAATTACTTTAATATTGTAACAATATTGTGAAATATAAGATTTGAAAAGAATATTTTAAAATAATAATTACTCAAAATATTTTATCTCAGATGCTCAAATTATTAATTAAGTAAATGAAATATTCACTAAAACGGTTAATAAACTTCAAAAAATGAAAGTAATGTTTTAAACGGAAATGAGAAAAGACAAAACTAGCTCGAAGCATATAGATATTTAGATCGGTTTCAACTAGGATGGCACATTAACAATATACAGATGTATGCAGAGTAGTCGTTTCGATTCAAGTAGTAAATAATCTCAACATCCAGTTTTTAACCATTTTAAGTCGATTGGTGATTTTTTCAAAAAAAAAAAAATCGATTGGTGTAGCCATATCATTAAACCTCGAAAGGTTAAAACTAATTTGACTTTATACATCTGGTTACTTAAATCATTAACATATGCCTGGATATTTATTTTTTTTTTTGAATTATAGGGTCCGAGTGGTTCAAACGCAGCGGTCGCGGTTGCAGTTGCGGTTGTGGGAGTTTGCGGATGCGGATGGTTGCGGTTTCTAGCGTTTTTAAGAGATTTGTACGACTGGTTCTGTGGTTAAAAATTAGTGTGTTTGCGGGATACTTATGACTGGTTAACTACCAAATACAGTAGCAGTTAAATAATAAATTAACAATATTTACATTTTATTTAATTATAAAATATCAAAAATCATAATATTATAATAAATATGAAAATTATATTTAGAAAGTTATAGTTTTAACTTTTTTAAAATTATAGAAAATATTTTTATTTTAAAATTTTATAATAGTAATTAAAATATAATAGATATATTTTAGTATTTTTATAATTCCAATTTTAAAATTTTATTGAATATTTTTATTTTTGTATTTATATGTTTTTAATAAAAGGAAAAAAAATTATCATCCCGCAATCGCTCGCAACCGCAAACACTAACTGGAACCAGCTTTTGATTTTAAGAGGTTTAGAGCGGTTTGAAGCGATTTGTAGCAGTTTGTATGATTGTTTCGAAACGCTGTCAACCGCTACCAACCGCAAAAGCTGCGTTTGCGGGTGGTAGCTTTACAACAACCACAAAATCTTATTAAGCAAATGACATTAGAAAAATTTGCTTAAACGAAAATATCGTATGTATCCCCAACATGTGATCAACTCCATTCCAAGATTCTAATGTTTTATCTTTTTTTTTAGCAACAATGTTTTATCTCAACATATAAAAATAAGAAGAATAGTTAAATATTTCAAAATTTAACATTTCTATCTATTTGTTTTTGAGATATAACTACCATTTAACTATTTTCTTAGATTTTATGTTAATATAGTACGTTAAACTTTGGAATTGAGCTGCTCTAACCTACCTATTATCTTACATGATATAAATATAATAGGTAATTTTAATTATATATCATAAGAACAAGAAAACTATATTTAAGTCTATGTAATATTTATATTTTAATGTTATAAAACCATTTTTCAGTTCTGTATAATAATTTTGGGTATATAATTTTCTCGAGATATCATTTTAGAAATATCTACTAAATTATCTTAAATATTGCAACAAGATTGAGAGCTATAATATTTTTTTAAAAATATTTCTTAAATAATAAATAAAAATATTAGATAAATCATAAATTTCCTAAAACTAAACAAAAATCTTGTTTTACAGTTTTAACATTGGCATTCCAATTTATCGCTGAACATGTAACACTAACAATCTTTTTTTGGTGAAATTGAGATATTTTGCATAATATATCATCATCATTTTCATAACAAATGTTATAGAATGCTAATTTATTTTATGGTTTCTTATTTTGACTGTCGCATACTTAGATATCATATAAAACTTTAATTAAAAACATATATTATAAAACACATAAATTTTATAAGAGAAATTTCTTAGGATAACCCTTTTTAAATTTTTGTCACAAAATAGCATTTAATAAAGAAAATGATCAATTTTTTTTATTAAAGAGTAAAATTGCATTTATACCCTAAGGTTAATTAATCTAGACTTAGGGTTTAGAGTTAAAAGGTGGGGTTTTGAGTATAGAGTTTCAAATTTAAAAAAAAAAAAAAATATTAAGATTTTCAAAATAAAAAAGACTATTTTGGTTATTTTCTTTATTGAATGTTATTCTTTTGACAAAAACTTAAAAATAATTATTTGAGAGAATTTTCCATTTTATAAAGTATTTAAAATATGTATAATTTTTTATAAATTTTTTTTATCAAATAATATTTTTAATAGAAAAATAAACATGCATTTTTCGAAACGCGAGTCAAACTAATATTATGTTAGAACATTAAAAATATCACCAATCTTAAATTTGATCAGTAAAAATAAGATAAACACTTGCGTGATCGCACATATCATACTTTATTTTATATTAAATTGATAATTAAGCAAATGGCCGGTGAGACAAGCTTAAGATCTCATTTGTGATCTTCACTAGCGCATCCAAGGTTCCCGGCGCACGGTTCCACATGGGAGGCCTAGTCTGATCTGAAAAGTGCTAATTTGGTTTGGATAGATTTTAAAAAAAAATTGTACTGCATTCTCTAAGTGTGTTTGTTCTGCAACGGAAGATTAGATTTCATAGACTTCAATTCCAACATGTTCTCACTTCTGACCGCAGGTCTTCTCGGGGATTTGCTTAAAAATTAAAAAAAAAGTTTGAATTTATCATAGTTATGTTTTGAAAACAATATTAAACACTCGAAAATATTATCAAGAGTCAATTTACTGTTCAGATATTAATACGAACATCTAAATATACAAAATCACGATACACAAATAAACAGTAGGATACAAAAACACGAAAAACCATAAACCATAATGTATATTGTATATATATATATTGAGGGACTTTTCTAATTCCATGCATTAAATATTTTAGTGTTATAGATCTGTTGGTATATATTTTAGTTCATAATATAATTTATCATGAAATCATTTGTTAATTTGCTACATCTAAAGTTTAGGAGAGCCTAAATATTATATTGGTGATAGAAATCTATCAATTTATCGCTAATTATTTTTTACTTAATAACCAAATAAAATTTAGGGGTTTTTACCAAAACTAACCCACAATTTGATTTTAACCTCAAACATATATCCAAACTTGAATCAAATGCAAAACTAACCTAAAAACCTTGTAAAATTACAACTCAGTCCCTTGTGACAAAACAAAAAAACAGAAGCCATTTTTACGAATATAGCCCTAATAAGTCGTCTGAGATGTTGGAAGTCGTGTGGACGACTTCAAAGTAAGGACGACTTCAAAGTAAGTCTTCTGGTGTAGCTGATCTTAAAAATAATTTATAAATTTTTTAAAAAATATTTTGATAAGCGAAAAATTAAAATCATGTAATTATAAACAGTTTTAAGTGATATAAATTAAAATATAAGAAAATTTAATTGTTTTCAAAATAGATGAATGTAGGTAATGAATCATGGTATTCTTAGGTCTAGGTTTTGCCAACATATGTTGTAGTATTGCATGTATTCTTAGGGTTAGATTTTGGAAACCTTAAATGTTTTTTTGAAAAATTAATTTATTACCAATACATGTTTATTTTTGTGTATAGTAAACATTTTTGAAGTTTAATTTGATTTTATGAA
>NC_027753.1:28452363-28479910 GCF_000695525.1 Brassica oleracea var. oleracea
ACTCATTTTTCTGTTTTTAAGCCATTTGAACGTTTTTGGATATGCAGGTTTTTCAGATCTGGATTTAATATGCAGGTTTTTCAGATCTGGAAGACTTCTGGGACGACTTACCTGTTAGCCGTAAAAAATATAACGCACTAGACGACTTCTAGGAAGCCTTCCAGACGACTTCCATTTTAGTCGTCTGGACTTCCTGAAAGTCGTCTGGACTTCCTGGAAGTCGTCTGGACTTCCTGGAAGTCGTCTGGACTTCCTGGAAGTGTTCTGACAAAGTCTTTTTCCATATCAAGTGGAGTCCAAGCTTGTCTTTGTAGATCTATAATAGTTTTGTTTGTGGTCTGTTTTGTGAATTGCATGTCTACTCTTTTAGTTGTGAATTTTTTGTAAAATCAGTAATAATGTTTCCCAGGATGTAATACATGTGATAACAATGTGTTTACACATTTACAAATCCATGAAATAATAGACTTCAGTAGCCTTTTTCTTATCTTTGGATTTCTCATATGCAATAATAAACTCCAATGGCCTTTTCTCATCTTAATAAACAAGAATGTTGGTAGCTTCGTATTGATACAACATTTTAAGAAGCATTTTAACCATTCTTCCAACTCATAACAATAATCATCATTAGTGTCTATAACAATAGTACTTAAGAGATGGAAACAAACAACAGTAACTAGTCAAAGCATATCATATTTTTTATAAGTTTGTGTTGAAAAATTTAGTCAAATTTAGTAAAACTAAGGGAGAGAACATATTTTGAAAATATGAGTTTTACATATCTTGAAGTTACTTATCACTCTTAAAAATACAAGTTATTCAAAAACTAGCATAGAAGACTTAAAAACAAGCGGAGAAGACTTCCACAGAAGTCTTCTCGGATCAGTTAGAAACTTTAATTAACGTGAATGTTGGTAACCTCATAAATATCATCAATTAAGTTATAAATTTCATTCAGTAGCCCAAATAATCATTAATAAACATGTTAACAAGAAAATGTTAAAAAGTCATTATAGTTTTAGAGAAAATGCAAGTTTATTAAACATTGACGCAGACGAAATCGACGGAGGTTATCTATTAAACTTCTAGAGAAGTCGTCCATTTAGGTCGACGCGGACGACTTCAATCTAAGTCTTCCAGACGACTAAAATATAAGTTGTCTGGTCAATGCATAGGTTATTTTTGCAATTGACTTTGAAATCTGTTATTTGAGACGACTGAAAAATAAGTCGTCTACTTTTGTTTGGTTAAAAAAAAACTCCAAAAAAGCTAGACGACTTACATTTCAGTCGTCATAGGTTAGTTTTGCATTTGACAGGATTTTTTTCAAAAGTTTGACTTTCCTGGACGACTTACATTTCAGTCGTCTCGTGAAAATTAAAATAATAATATTTTTAAAAAACTAGACGAATTACAATTAAGTCGTCATAGGTTAGTTTTACAATTGAAAAATAAAAAATCAATATTTAATTATATATAGATGACTTACAATTCAGTCGTCCGTCAGACGACTTACATGTAAGTCGTCTGACGGACGACTGAATTGTAAGTTGTCTGGGTATAATTAAATATTGAGGTTTTTATTTTCAATTGTAAAACTAACCTATGACGACTTAATTGTAAGTCGTCTAGTTTTAATAAAATATTGATTTTCCAATTTTCACCAGACGACTGAAATGTAAGTCGTCCATGAAAGTCAAACTTCTGAAATAATCCAGTCAAATGCAAAACTAACCTATGACGACTGAAATGTAAGTCGTCTATGTTCTTTGGAGATTTTTTTGTAACCAAACAAAATCAGACGACTTAACTTTCAGTCGTCTCAGAAAACAAATTTCAAAGTCACTTGCAAAAATAACCTCTGCGTTGACCATACGACTTCCAGGTAAGTCGTTTACAGCCAGACGACTTACCTGTAAGTCGTCTGGACGAACAGATCTGGAAAAAATTTTGATTTCATACCTTAAATTGGTGAGATAACTTCCTTAGCACACATAAGGCTTCTTCAAGAACACAGAATCTCAAAAGAAAGTGACCCACCTAGAATCGTTAGCTTCTTTGACTCAATGAACCATAAAAAATGTAGAATCAAAATCTTGAGTTTTTAGCTTAATGTGGAGAGAAAGTGAGAGAGATGTTGTGTTTAATTCATAAGAATGAAGAAAGAAGAAGGGTAAATCGATTTTGGGAGCACTAAGAGCTTCAAATTGGTTGTTTATGGTGGTTAGGGTATTGATGACAATGACAATCTTGTAATTACTTGAAGATGATGAGGGTGAGAGAGTAAAAATGTCATTTTCGGAAAAAAAAAATTGAAGGCATTTTCGCGAATTATATGAACTTGTGGGGTGAATAGGACAAAACTAATTTCCGAAAAAAAGAGGTTAGTTTTATGTTTGTCTTTGAGTTGTAGGTCAATTTTGCAAAAAATCCTCAAATTTAATCCAATTATCGTTATCTAAGTTGTTAATTATGCTCCAAAATAGTTCGAACAAAGTTATATAGTAAAATTCGGTTTGAGGTAACATGTAAGAGTTATTAAATTCAAAGGGGTGTTACGATATTACATCATCCAATTTTAAAGAAACTTAAATAGTATAAATTAATCCATTGTTAAAAAAATTTGAATTAAATATCCAACATTAGATATAATATATTCTCAATTTAGTAACATTAAGTTAACTTTTCTGGTAAAAATGTGATTTTTTTTAGATTTTTCAAAAAAGTCCAAAATATTTCTCATTTCAAATTACTCCAGCATATATTTCTCGTTACTTTGAAAAAAAAAAATGATGCATCAATTCCTATTTGTTGTTATTTACAAACTGACGCATACATCTAAACGTTTTCTAAACAATATTTCCTCTATTTTATTATATAAGGTGTTACGTCTAAAAATACGAAATAAAAAATTAATATTTCTTACAAAAATATCTGCAAAATTATATATTAAAATTGATAATTCTCTCAAATAGTAATTTTTAAGTTAATAGTTTTTAAAGAAGAAAATAACAAAAATAGCTCATTTTTATTTTGAATAGTAATTTGAAATTCTATCCTCAAAACCCCACATCTTAACGCTAAACTTTAATTCTAGATTAGTTAACCTTACGATATAAATATATTTTTATTTTTTAATAAAACTTCTTTTACTCTTTTTTTTTAAGACTATTTTTGTAAAAATAAATTAAAAAAACCTATCTTAAGAAGTTTCTCTATTAAAAATGATTCAACTAATCTTAAACATGACTATCAAATATAACTGGTTGAAATTAAAGCTGACACAAGTCTCCAAATATTTATATTTAAAACAAAAAAGACTTTATAAACCATGATATATTATAAAAAAAAAAGAAAAATAATCATAGGCTACGTGAAGTATTTACTACTACATGACTAACCGTACGTATTATATTAATATATACATAGCTACACGAAACGTATGTTATGAATGATTATTACGTAGTTAACATAAACTTAATATCATTAATTCAATACGTGATGTAGACGTTTTAGACATTAAATCAGTTTCATTCTTCTATTTAATCAATTAAAATCCTATCCATCGGAGTATAATTTAACTAAAATTACTCATCACCACAAAGAAAAAAGTCATAGAAAATAGGGTTTATATTCAAATCGGTGAGAAAAAAAGAAAATTGTTGAAAAGGTATGGGTTATTGACCAAAATTGAGAGAAAAAAGTTAATTGACTTCGAATAAATATTCTTTATCTTGATTTTGATCAATAAGCCCTTATTATTTAGCAGACAGATTTGCACGTGATGCGAAAAATTTTCTTATAGCTATGCTATATATCGATTCTACACCTCCAACTTGGTTCTCCAAATCGGATGGTTTAGTTACTTAGATTCACTGTTGTTGTAAAAAAAAAAACTCTTACTGTTTTACCAATTTTTTTTTTCTTTCACTGATTTGAATAGAAAATTTAATTACGTAGATTTTTCCATTTGTCGTGACAGAGAGACAACGTCTCTGATTTTTAACTTTTTTTCTTAAAAAATTGTGGCGAAATATAATTTTGTTTTATTGTGCTAGAAAGTGTTAAATTTTAGTTAAATTACGGTTGGATGGCTCGGATTTTAATTGATCAGTGAAAAAATTAAAAGAATTACCATCTTCGACGTTCACGTCATCTTTATTTTTAGATTAATGAAATTAAACTTGTGATGTAAATAATATAATATTATTAAATTCAAAAATGTTACTATACATAACATATATTTTGTGTAATTAGACATACATTATTTTGGTCTCTATGGTTGTCAATGCTTCATGTAACTAACCATCATTTTTCCTTGCGTAAAAGAGAGTAAAGTACATTTTGTATTGATTTCATTTAGAAAATATACAAAATCTTTGGCTAAAAAAAAAAAAAAATACAAAATCTAGCTTCTGTGGAATAAATTGGCGGTGGGGGACAGAGAAGTAAATTTGAAACAAGAATGAGAGGAGAGTGAGCAATTTGACTGTGTGAGTGCCTCACAACACTCTTCCTCTCTCTCATAATAGTCTCCAACATTGGCTTCTCTTTTCCCGAGATGACTTCCTAATAACACAATCCAAAGCTCTCTCTCTCTATTTCCGATCAAAAAAGTCGAGTAGCTTTCTGCAGGAGTTCCATTTCCAATGTCTTTGTTTCCCATCTAGCTAGATGATACCTACACTTGATCAAATCCATGATGAATCTTTTTTTTTAACGGGCCGAAATCCAAAGACAAAAATCTATACAACAAAACAGAAGAAACAAAAACAAAGACAGAAGCCCAAAAAACAAAGGGCAAACCAACCCACTCATGGAGAAATCAGAAAGGAAGGTATACATGTCTGAACCTCAACCTAGAGGGACCACGCGTCCTTTCTCCTACCGTTTATGCCACCTCGAGATTTTACACCGGAGAATTGAAACGACGATGCACCGTAACCACCGAAACACACTGGCGTCACACTAGGAATACCATCCTTCATCATCATCTCCGACTTAATAGACACCACCAACCAAACAGAGCAAATTAACCACCGGAATCCACCGGAACCTCAACTACAACCACCGAAAAGCCACCTCCAACAACTGTATTGGAGGTTTAGGAAATTCAACAGCAAACCACACAATCTGAGATTCAAAGAGCATCAATCGATTGGAATCGAGATCTCATCCAAACTCAGACCAAAACCCGTAATCAATCATTTAGCGTCAACGGCTAACCAAACTTTAGAAACAGAACACACCGAGCTAAAGACCATACCCCATGATCTTCTCATTACAAACATCAACACCAACCGAGATCAAAAACATTCACGCCGGATGGTTTCACCAAAGAGAGCGCGAACTACCAGAATCCACAGCCGGCTACACAACATCAAGGGGACCACCGTATACCAGAGTCGAAGCCTACTTGCCAGGAGACTACACCGTCGGAAAGTTCTCACCGGCAGGGAACCACCGCGGCTCACTCTCTCTCTCAAGGTTTTAAGAGAGAGAAGAGAGAGAGTCTACCATTCCCTTATCAGGTTTGTGAACTTATTACTTATCTCTCTAGCTGACCTAACTTGTGATATTTTTTTTTCTTGATATTCAAATCCATGATGAATCTATTCTTCGTAAACAAATGGTTTTTATTTAAATGGGTTGAGTTATTAACTTATTCTTTCCCAAAATAGTCGAAGTTTTGGATGTATGCACACGAACTAAGTTATATACTTTTTACTAAAAAGTAACATTAAAAATATAAATCATAATTAATTCAGCCAATCTTTAAAAATAAGTATAAAACATCATTGACCATACAATTTTCAATAAAACCAAGATTAATATAAAAATATCAAAACATCATCTATTTTGAAACATTAAAAACTGTCCAAAACATCATTTATTTTGGAAGAACGGACTACTTGAATAGCATAAAGAAAAAATGTACCAGGAGGGAGTAGTTGACACTGGTTTCCAAAGTATTTGGTGTTTTCAGTATAATACGTTAGTTATTGGTTAGTAGTAATACTCAATTTTACAGAATAGTAACGAAATTTAAAATGTAATATAAATATTTTGTTCATATATACTCCATCCGTACAAATTATTATAGTATAAGATACGCAAAACCAGTTGATCCAGCCCGACAGCGTGAATATCAAACACTGAATACTCAATATATAAATCGTTTTTCTATCGGCTCAATAATCTTTAAAATGTCGATAATGACATTCCATACGGTTTTAGGGTTCTGATGGTATGCAATTTAATACTATTATATAGTCTTTACTTAGAACGAAGATGTTTTTTCTTGAAGAGTGTGATAGTTTTATGTTAATAAAGATTGTCTTTATGCAATTTATCAGATTCGTGTTCAACTTGAATTAAACTATGATTGAACAAAAAACCAATCTACGGCACTACAGTTTAACAAACTGTAATTCTTAATTTATTCGGCGACATACGCAAATAACGTCGCAATTTTCTCTTTGTCGTATTTAGTTAAATGCACGCTCTTCTACATTTCTCATGTCCTTATTAGTTCCACGTCTTTATTTCTATCGATTAAAATTTAACAACGTTACTATTTAGTTTAATATATTCGTATCGTGATGTTCTGGTCACATCTTCGTCGGATTATGGCGCGCATATATATATATTTTTTAATTTTCTCACTGATTATCTACCTTTTTATCCTTACGGTTTAACAGCAGCCTGTAAAATGATCTGCAAAGATTTTAAGTTTCATAGTAGTCTCTTAGATCATCATTAATCTCAGTCTTTTAACTGGAGTTCTTAGCTTCGGCTTACAGACGGTTCTTAATTTTTCTTGGTTTTAACTAAGAAAAATTAAAAACTGTCTATTAAATAAGAGATATAAGAGCTGTCGCTTAGCTGAAAAGTGTAAAGAAAAAAACAACAAAAAAGTGTCAAATCATGAGTTAAGAACTTCGACTAAGAAACCGAGGTTAATCATGCCCTTAGGTATATTATACATGTTTAAAACATTTCTTAAAATGGAATTTCGTTTCAGTACTGCAACCCTTGGTGAAATGAACATTAGACCATTAGCATAATAACTCCAATCAAGATTTAAAATTTAAACTTCGAAAATTGATATAATTTCACCGTTTAATTAGTGAAAACAAATGGTTAAATATTTGTTTTTCATCAAAATAACAGACTTAATTAAAACTATGCAAACTAAACTGGAAATTATGTGTTTATATAGATAATTTGGTTAGGTGGCTTTCACTTGTGTGAAATTTTCTACCATTATATTTTGAGTCTAGGATTCAACATTGCTGAATCTTTTTTTAGCATCTTTGAATCTTCTCCCAATATGCTACAAATGCAGACTATTCTTCCGATTAGAAGCCATATGCACCATAGTCTAGCAATATGTCCCCAATATCATATGAAATTGGTTAAACAGTTTTTAATTAATAACTTGATATTGTAAACAAAAGAATTACATTCTTAATATACATATTTTACCCCAAAAAAATTATATTTTAAAAGGGAGAGAATACGTTCTATAAAATCATTGGAACGACTAAGTTTAAATTTAATGACCTCCGCCCACCTATTATTACAGATCGGATCATGGCGTATTCCCTAATAACGACGATTACTATTTTTTTTGTCATCTGTAAATTTGATTTAAGCACCAAAGGTGAACAAGTTCAGTACACACTATCATCCCATCAAAACAAAGATTGAATGATCAAACAAAAAGAAACCGAGGCCACAAATTACATAAGCCGAATAGAAACCGGAGCCATAAGGCGGATAGGAACCAGAGCCATAAACTTGGAACACAACTTTCACCGAGAAACATCTCCACCACTATAACATTATCAACACCGCCATGAAGCTAGCACAAATGCCCACCTTCATCAACACCCAAAGAAACCGGAAGCTAGCATAAAGCTAGAGAGATACCTTTGGACGAGAACCCAAACAACAAAAACGCTCGTGACTTGGCTGAGACCACAAGACGAGACCAAAACCCCTGAATTTGCAGAGAAGTCCCTTGCTCAAACGCTTGAACAACAAAGTAATACCATCGAAGATAAAGATGGAGCAACAGGAATCTGCAGACAACACATAAGTGATTAAAATAAGACTGCAAGACCGACGGAGAGGGGGGAATGAACTCTTAACCTGAAGACACCAAGGAAACACCACCAAATCAACATGCCAGCCTTAAACCAATTTCCGTCGCTACTATAGATAATTAGGAAGTAAGCACTTGCATGAATTTTACCAACACATAAACCCAACTAAACAGAAGCCTACTTACTCAAAGAGGAAGGTCCGCAAAGCTAGGACGTGTAGAACCCAGTGCACTACACATCGACTTCCCGAGCCGTCAAGGCTCCTATGCTCAGCTGATTAAGACGACAGAACAAGACAAACGCCCCTCTCATGGCACCGGCAAGCTTGCCGGATACCGGAGAAGGCAAACACATCATTTTCTCTTTTTTTTTTCTCTCGGCGGCTGGATGACGATTACTGTTCAAGCGTTGTCTTTTTCATCCATTTTTTTTTCATCCATTTTGGTTTGTTATTTTATTACATATCCAATTTGTTTTCAAATTTGCAATTAATGTAATTACAATTATATTAATTAATTCTATCAATTTTGATATGATAATGTTTCGTATTATATTATATATATACGAAACCTAATCTATTACATAACAAATAAGATAATGATTCGAAGTTCTCTACTGATGAAGACTTGAGATAAATTATTTTATTTCACTATTTGATCACTCATATACGTTTAAGTAAACAATAAGAAAATTTTGAAATATATGGACTAAGTCACATCTGAATGTTAGCAGAGTTTACCTTACATATTTCTACATGCATTAACGAAATTAATGTTGAGAGTTTATTTCCTCGAATTTTTAGTTGAGCGGTTATTTTACGATTTATCTTTAGTTGAGAGATTTTATTACTAAATGCGATGAAATGTTTTAAAAATTATTACTACTTATGCATTATTTAAAACTCTTACAATCGATTTATAAGCCTTTAAAGTAGTTTCTAAATTCTAATACATTATTTATCAATTTTATAACTCATTTATAAAGCTTTATAAATATTTTTATATTTTTATAAATGATTAATAACATTTAACAATAATTTTATAAGATTAAAAATATGGTTATTCGTCATACTACAAAAACACAAAATAAATAAATAAAGTAAGAAAAGTAAATTAAATTAAAGATATAGTTTTATTGATTAATATGGTTTGGAAAATAAAGAGAAGAAAAATAATCCTGCATTTATTTCCCAGAAGAAGAAGAAAGTATGACTCGAAATCCATAAATCGTATAAGATTAAAGATATGGTTATTCTAAACTAATTAATTATCCTCAACACTATTTATAATTTAATATAACTTATAAATCTTAAATTATTTTATATTTGTCAATAGTAATATAAGAAAACTTTATGTGTTTCTTCCTTTATAAAGCTTTATTGGTTTATTTTATATTTTCATAATATCATGGTTATGAATAATCATGTATTATTTCATCCTAACAAATAGTAGAAATTATAAGATTTTATAAAATCATTTTTAGGCCTTATAAAATCATTCGTAAAATTATTAAAATATTTATAAAGCTTTAGAAATTTATAAAATTGATAAATTATTTTATAAGAATTTATAATTTAGTTAAAGGCTTATAAATCGATTGTAAGAGTTTTAAATAATGCATAAGTGATAATAAAAAATTTAAAACATTTAATCGCATTTAATAATAAAATCCCTCAATTAAAGATGTATCATAAAAATATCTTCACCTAAAAATTTGATGAAAAAAACTTTCAACTTTAATTATGTTAATGTATGTCATCATCCGTCTAAAATACTGTGACAGAATCAGACCAACGTTAACGGAATTAAAATTAAGAATTTATTTCGTCGATTTTTTAGATGAATGGTTTTTTTACGTGAATTTGCCAATAGACAAAGTAGTCCTAGCTATACATTATACAAATACTCTAATATGGATGTGTTCTCTCTTACTAACACATAAATACACTACAAATTAAACGAGATTTTACTTTGAACTTTATCTAGTATATATTTTAATGCAAATGTTTCTCCAAAACAAATTTAGTCGCACCCTGCAAATACATTAAGGTCTTCATGAAAATAAAGCCAACATATCGTCGATATCGAAGATGAAAACTGAATCTCAACGTGGATGCAAAACAAAAACATTTGCCTCGAAAATTCAGAAACTAATAGTAGTCTAGAATAAAGAAGGTCCTTACATAAAAGGGTCAAAATAAATAAGTTATGATTAGAACATCTTTATTCCTAAAACCCCATTTGGAGTTCTTATTTTATTTTAATTTTTTTTTTTCTGATTTAAAAAAAAAAAAATTAAAATCGAATCAATCATGAGCTGTCACATGTCAATGGAGTCCGTGAATAGTGCAAGAGGCGTTCCTTATTTCGTGACTTTTGGCAACGTTTCTTGTTGTTTTGTGAGGTCTACGCTGATTTTTTTTGTTAAAAACTTTTCCTAAAAAGTTGGGATAAAGATGCTCTTAGGTTTTCCAGGGGAACAAAGAAAACACGTGCATGTATCCAGATTATTCTACATTGTTTGACTAGTGAACGGTGATTCAATTTTAATATCTCGTCTACAGTTTTGATATCATAAAAGGAAAATTACGAAAAGATTTGTTCTATGGATCTTGAA
Organism: Brassica oleracea var. oleracea; assembly: GCF_000695525.1. Taxonomy (NCBI): domain Eukaryota; kingdom Viridiplantae; phylum Streptophyta; class Magnoliopsida; order Brassicales; family Brassicaceae; genus Brassica; species Brassica oleracea. The sequence goes on from NC_027753.1 coordinate 28,463,091, forward strand.
GATTACCAAATTTAACCAGGATTTGTGGTTTGGTGGTGATTAACTTAAGGACAAAAAGTCCAATACGGTGAAGCTACTAGAATTCGAGTTCTAGCCATTGGAAAATTAATATTTCGGCATAGCCAGGAGCAAGGAACCAACATTTGGCAATACATGATTAATCTAAATAACTTACGTGGAGCTGGGATACACCTGTATAATTAAAAAAAGAAAAGAGATTACCAAATTTGCTGGTGTATTTATAACTTGATTTATAAAATGTGAGAATATTAGTATACATAGTGAGATATTTACATTTTAAAATTGCAGATAACACATGAACTACAACAAGCCTATAGTGCTTTCTTGGTTGTTGAGATAATTCTCTAGTTTATTAATTTTGATCTTCTTGATAATATCGTGCTTTTTCGTCATCTTTGAAAATTATCTAATAAGAAAATAATTAACAAGCAATCAGATATATAATCAATAATATAATCATGTCATGTGAAAATGGATAGATGGTCCGTATCTCAAATGATCTCTAACACATCATATTTAAAAATATACTTTCAACACATTAGGGTCCAGAAAACTAGTAGGGTTAGAAATTGAAATAACATTAATTTTTTTTGGAAAAGTCAGTTAAGACAAATATGCACGTTTTGTGATTATGTTTGATAGCTACCCTGGACATGTAATACGCACGAAAATGCATGATGTTGCAATTTGTAGTTATTAAATTCAGAATATCCAAAATATATATTTGCGGTGATAAATTTATTAACACAAAGGCATAGGTTACAACTAAGCACCCTGGAAACACACACCGTAATCTACGTTTTTTAAAATAAATCTGCTAGATTAGCATGTGGCTTAAGCGTAAATCCCGCAACCTGAAATTCCAACTCAAGGACTGTACTTGTTCGATTCATGTGTTTATGTTCGTAACTTTTTGTCTTAAAGAATATAAAACATTGAGTGGAGATAACTGGATGTTAATTTGTCAATATATATATATATACCAGATCACAACAGTACATATGTTTGGGCTAGAATAAATTACTAACCTCAGCAGTCATCACATGCTATTAATATAAATCCATGAAGCCCAATGATTTGATGGCGGACAAACATATATTGATCTTCGTTTTGTTCAATATTACAGAAATATTAGGAATAATAAATAATAGGGATCTTTTTCAACAATTATATGATATATATGACAGAATTATTATTATTTCTCGTATAAAACAGTTTGAGAACTATGAAGCAATTATAACCGATAACTTGAGAAGGTTTAGTGTTTAAAAGAAAACTTCAGAAGGTTTAGTAATTTTTAAAAGAGGTATTTTAGTAATTGTGTAACTTTCTAAGATTATCTGAGAAACAATCTCTAGTTTGATCAGAACAAAAGGCACCAAGTTCGCGATGATATTTGTATGAAATCAATCAGAAATTATTTATACAGGTTTTTATAATGTTTTATGTTCTAACATCTTGCTAAATAGTGTTTGCGGTGGTGGAATTAGTATACAGGTTTTTATAATGTTTTATGTTCAATACATGTATTAATTAGATAATGAAATTAGTAATCATTTTTTATGAACCAGTCAAAAATATTTTTACGAAACATTTTGGCTTTCTCATGTATACGAAGCATATAAACCTTTTAGTGACACTTATAATAAATTAATAACTATCATCTTTCACAAAATTAATAGCCGCACTCACATCCATTCTTTCTGCTTTAAACAAATCGAGTTCTAAGTCAAAAGAAGATTAGCAGACATATATATATATATATATAAAATATACTATATTACAACTTAAACAAGAAAATACAAAATCTCATGAAATCAAATGATTTATAAGTCAAGAAGATAATATAAAAAATTAGTAATACAATTTTGTTATTGAAAAAAACTGAAAACGACCTTGGACGGTATTATATATAGTTTAATTAACTGGTCCAAATAGAGCATTTTAAAAGTATATATTCACCTTTTCCTCAAAACTATACTCATCTTAATTATCCTTATAATATTATGTCACCCATAGTCAAAGTCACCACCTCTCTGATCCAATCATTATCCATCCATACGGATATATGATCAGATTGAGGCTCTACAACCTTTCTATTTTCTTAAGATAATCAATTAGAGCACGGATCCAATAGAGTTATTGCATGCATAACCTATAATTGGAGAACGACGTGATGACCACATGGGATGAAGCACGATGCAAAGCCAAATTAGAGATGACATATTTTATTTTGTTAGTAACGTGAAACTTTCGTGAGTGATTGCGTTATAAACCCATACTGCAAAATGCATATGCTCAAGTTTTAAAAGCATATTTGACCAAAGAACCACCATCTCACACGGCCACTGGTTTTTCTAGAGGTTACCATTGTGATTCTATGATACATCAAAATCTTTGTAAGAAAAAAAGTTATGATTTGATATTTGATGTGGATGGATTACCGACATTAAAATAAGTTTATTTCACTCATATTGTTCGTGTTAAATTATAAAATCCGAAACAAAAACATTTGCTTGAAAGTGGAATAAGCCTGAAATACTTTGGAAAATAAAAATTACTCAATTACAAACCGGACACATTTGAACAACCGGAACATTAACAAATCTTGGTCATATTTGCACTAACCGGTTGCTCCATTGATAATTACATCCCAACTTATATATTGATGGAAAAATCACAATCATAACATATACTTTATACGAAATGTTACATCTAACATATTAATTAGTTATGATGCAAACATCTTCTAAATAGAACCATTGTTAAACCTTCAAAGTCAACCTACCAACCACAAAGGCCCTTTGTAACCATTGGGCAACCCCAAATCGCAGTTTCTCTTATTGTTCCTCTCCTTTTTAATTATGATATCTTATCATACCATTTCCTTTGATCATCACATCAATAAATATTTCTGTCCTTCCCCAAAAAAAACATAAGAGCGTTGCATGGACCAGAGAGCCAAACCGGGTAAAGCTTGGTCCTCATGAACACCCGAAGTAGAATCATCCTCAGCCGTTCGATCATTGGTCACCATGGTTCGAGTCTACGGCTACTTCTCTTTCTCGTGCTCTTCTCCGGCCAAGTTTCAGCTGAAACTCACAACGGTTCAGATATGTATGGAGAAAGCTCTCGGTTCGACCCAACCATGGCAATACTCATGATCGTCCTGGTCAGCGTCTTCTTCGCTCTCGGGTTTTTCTCCATATACATCCGTAGGTGTCTTGAACGATGCATGGGCAGCAACAACCAACACCCCCTCGACGTCGGCGGCAACTGGCTTTCCCTGAGCCGTCCACAGGCTCGTGGACTCGACGCGTCGGTCGTCGAGACATTTCCGACGTTCCGATACTCAACGGTGAAGACGCTCAAGATTGGCAAAGAAGCCCTTGAGTGTCCTGTTTGCTTAAACGAGTTCGAAGACGATGAAACGCTGCGTTTGCTTCCTAAATGTTGCCACGTGTTCCATCCTGGTTGTGTAGACGCTTGGCTCCGGTCTCACGCCACATGTCCTCTCTGCCGCGCCGATCTCGTCCCTGTACCGGGTGAATCTGTTGTTTCTGTCCAGATACCCGGTTTAGCTGATAATGCTCCCGGTTCTGATTTAACCGGTAACCGCACTATGGTCTTGAGTTCTCCGGATGTGAGGCTAATTGACTCGGTGGCGTTGACCGGTAACCAGAGTAGGCCACGTAGGTCTCTGTCTACCGGATGGAATTTAGCCGGTATTTTTACCAATTCTGACTCGCCCGGTCAACATGCAGAGAATCTTGACCGGTTCACGCTTAGGTTACCGGAAAACATTCACAATAAGCTCGTGAACCCAAGCCTTTCGAAAAGCCACGTAGAGTTACCTCAGGTGATGAGTTCAGCTAGAGGGTACAGAGCCGGTGGACTAGAGACGGATCGAAACTATTTCTACTATGAACGGTTTGATGACCAAGATGGCCGGTTAGACCGTAGACCATTCTCCATAACACCTCCGTACCGGACATGTTCGATCAATACGTCTCCATGTGGCAGTGGTGATCAGGTGCGTTCTGCTACACCCAAGGGTGGTTTGCTTCCATCCTTCACTAACATATGATGAATGTCAAAGAGGTTTGCAACCTTTGGGGTCTCCATTTTTCTAGAAAATTGTGATTTTATATTGGTTAGTCAACCAATTCAGGAAGTATTATACCATGTGGCAGTGGTGATCAGGTGCGTTCTGCTACACCCAAGGGTGGTTTGCTTCTAGCGATGAAATCACCGTTTGATCGGTTGTTTCTTGGAAAGAATAAGAATATTGGTGAACGTTCATCAAGCATCAACATCGGTGAGCGTTCGTCGGATCACCTTCGCTCCGCCGATGCTAGCCCTGTGTAGACCAAGTTGTGTAATTGGTTATTTGAGAAAGTTTTAACTTGTAAATATTTTATTTTTATTCTCTCATTCTGCATTTTCAGTTTTAATGTTATGGAACGAAGTCTCTATTTGTTCTCTGTTTTCTTTCTCGAGGTCTTTTTTTTTTTGAACACCAAATTATCATTAACTTAAAAAAGACAGACTCAAACCCCCGAAGGAGAAATAGATGAAGTAGCATTACATAGTGCGAACTTAGCAAGCTGATCAGCTGCTGAATTTGAAAGTCTAGCAACGAAATTAAAAGAAACAGAGGTAAAACAGAGCGATAGTTGGTCGATGTCCTGGATAATCCCGTAGAGATCAGCCGGAGGAGTCTTTGACGAAATTGCTGCTAACAGCGATTGACAATCTGTGTTGAAACAGATTCTAGAGTAGCCCCGTGCTTGGGCTGTAAGTAATGCCCATCGAAGGGCTAAAGCTTCCGCAGTGAGTGATGAAGAAACGTGGCGTTCCACCCGACTTGTCTGGTAGTCAATAACTCCTGATCTTGATTTAAAAACACAACCGAAACCTGCCAGGTTAACATCTGTCCGCCATGCTGCATCTGAGTAACAGAGCATTAGATCATCCAGGTCGGGATTGACCAATGGTCCGTTAGGAGGAGGAGGGTACTGGTGCTTTCTTGTAGTCTCTGGTTGGGCCATATTCCATTCTCTTGCTCCTCTCATCGCCTTTGTTAAAGTATCTTCTGGGGTAAAGACTCTCCCTTCAAAAACTAAGTGGTTCCTCGCAATCCAAATAAACCAACACACCCATGGAAAGATGTCTGAAGTAATACCAAAAGGAGGAAGACAGGTTGCTAGCTTCCCCATCTTCAAGGCCTCAATGAAAGCAGGACAAGCTCCAGCGTCAAAACGGTTCTTAAACAGAGATAAAGACCATACTTTTTGAGCGAAGTCACAGTGTAAGAAAATATGATCTACTGTCTCCAACTCTCCACACCTTACACAATTGATATGCTGCAGTAATCCTCGCTGCTGTAGGTTAGCTCCCGTGGGGAGAGCTCCCTGTGTTATTTTCCAAAGAAACAATTGTAACTTGGGTGATACTCTTCCTGACCAGAGGAGTTTCTTCCAGTCAGGTACTAGTGCTACCGTTGGAGGATTCTGGTAATGCTCTACCGCCGCAAAATAGCCAGATCGTGTGGAGTATATTCCAGAACGTGCTCCGAACCAAGCATAACCATCCGACCCTCCTGTTATACCAGGTTTGAGAACTGTAATCTCATCAACCAACAGTGGGAAGACCTTTTCTATCAATGGGATATTCCACTCCTTAATTTCCCGCGTTAACAGATCAGCCACAACCAAATCTTGATACTTTTCCGGGGGCGGTCCATAAGGTGTTTTTGGGCTAATCGTACTCAGCCAAGGAGATTTCCAAACACTAATAGTTTCTCCATTTCCAATCACTGCTCCCATTTTCAAAACCAGTAGGTCTCTTCCTGCAATAATACCTCTCCAGCCATGGGAACAATCCTTAGGTAAAGTTACCGTGAGGAAGGATTTTTTCGTGCAGTATTTCCCTTTAAGTACTCGCGCTAGGAGACCTTCTGGTTTTGGGATTATTCTCCAAGCTTGCTTTGCTAGAAGGGCTGTATTGAAGAGTTGAATATCCCTTATTCCCAGCCCACCCATATCTTTGGGTCTTGTGATTCTATCCCAAGATACCCAACACATTTTCTTTTTGCCTTCAAGTGAATCCCACCAAAACCTTGTGAGTGCCGATTGAATTCGGTTACAGAGGCTGACTGGTAACTGGAAACACGTCATAGCATATGTTGGTATTGCTGAGAGGACAACTTTTAGCATCACAAGTTTCCCTGCATTGGATAGATGGCGAGAAGGCCAGCTACTAGCACGTTGTCGTATACGGTCTACTATGCTTGTGAAAAGGTCTCTCTTCCGACGACCAAAATGTTCTGGCAGCCCCAAATATTTACCCATACCACCTTCTTGTTCGATCCCGAGGTAAGATTGGACACGGAGTCGTGTCTCCTGCGGGGTTTGCGAAGAGAAAGTGATAGAAGATTTGGTAGAGTTTATCATCTGTCCGGAAACTGTCTCATACTTATGTAGAATAGCCTGCAGTGTAGAACAACTTTCCTCATCCGTCTGTAAGAAGAACATTGTATCATCGGCGAAAAGCAAGTGATTGATCCTAGGAGCCTTTGTAGCAACTCGTAATCCCGTCATACGTCCACTAGCCTGCGCTTTACGACATAGTCCCGATAGGACTTCTCCACACATTATAAAAATGTATGGTGATAGGGGATCTCCCTACCGGATCCCTCGAGAAGGCGTGACATGACCATGAGCCGAATCATCAAGCAGAAAGGAGTAAGATACAGTGGTAATACATGTCATTATCCATTCCACCCACACTTCACTGAAACCCAACTCTGTAAACACAATTCTGATGAAATCCCACTCGAGGCGGTCGTACGCCTTACTCATATCAGTTTTAACCGCCATAGAACAATTTTTCTTTGCTTCTGAGATCTTGAGGAAGTGCAGCAGCTCATGTGTTATAAGAACATTGTCTGAAATTGCTCGATCTTTGATAAAAGCCGACTGTGTCTCGCTAATAATACTATGCAGGATAGGTTTCAGACGAAGAGAGAGCAGTTTGGATATGATCTTATAAGTGACATTGCTCAGAGCGATAGGTCTGTAGTCTGCAACGAGTTTCGGTCCTGAGATCTTAGGAATGAGCCGGACAAAGGTATGATTTGTCGAGGTTCTCATTTCACCGGAGGAGAAGAACTCCTGAACTTCCTTGCTGATAGCTTGGTCAATTGTGCCCCAATTTGACTGAAAAAAACTCGCCGAGAAACCATCCGGTCCCGGTGCTTTATCCGGATGTATCGAGAATACTGCAGTTCGGATCTCAGAAAAAGATGGGATCATAGTCAGTAGATTATTCATCTCAGTAGTAATGCATGGGGAGACCGCTTCTCTGACAATGGCACTAATTTCCTCCCTCGATGCCGTGTTGATTCCAGACGTGAAGAGACCTTCATAGTACTGAGCAATTTGTGCGGCAATATGCTCCTCTTCGAGGTCTAATATTTTAAAAATAAACAATCGTTAGCAATTGGAATACAAAACACAATTAGTATGTGGTCTAGTTTTTTTTTGTTTGGATGGAATGGAACTTCTCATGTAGGTCAATCAGTTTGTGCCATAAAACACAGCTAGGGTCTGACTGATTCAAACGCAGCGGTTGCGAAAATTTGCGGATATGAGTGATTGTGGTTTTTAGCGGTTTTAAGAGATTTATACGACTGGTTCTGCGGTTAGAAATTTGTGCGTTTGCAGGATACTTATGACTAGTTAACTACCAAATGCAGTAGCGGTTAAATAATAATTTAACAATATTTACATTTTATATAATTATAAAAATATCAAAAATCATAATATTATAATAAATATAAAAATTAAATTTAGAAAGTTATAGTTTTAATTTTTTAAAAAATTACAGAAAATATTTTTATTTTAAAATTACAAAAAATATTTTTATTTTAAAATTTTATAATATTAATTAAAATATAATAGATATATTTTCGTATTTTATAATTCTAATTTAAAATTTTTATTAAATTTTTTTTTTATATTGTTAAAAAAAAAGAAAAAAAAATGTATTTTCCAGCAACCACCCGCAACCGCAACCGCAAATGCTAGTTGGAACCAACTTTTGAATTTATCAGGTTTAGAGCAGTTCGAAACAGTTTAGAACGGTTTGAGTGATTGTTGCAAAATGCCAACAACCACTACCAACCGCAAAAGCGGCGTTTGTGGGCTATAGTGGGGAAACCAATCATATCGTTAGTATGTGGTATATTGGTGGTTTTGTTCAATGTGTTATGATAAAGATTACACCACTATCGCTACACTACAAACATAACTTGGTCTTGGGCTCCTAAATGTATTCTAAAACAAAATTATATTAAATTATCTATACTCTAAAATTTCTGGACTCGCCTTGAATCTAGAAACCTTGGGTTAATGACTCTAAAAACATAAATGATATTGTCAACCAAATAAAAAAAAGAAAAATGTATTGCATCCAAAAAAAAAATGTATAGTTGTGATTGGTGACCAAGAGAATAAGAAGGAACATTCAATTCCTTATGATTCCCATAAAAAAACACAATTCATAAGGAGTTAATTTTTCTTTCTATTTTTTATCATTCTTTTTTTTTTGTAGAAAATAACAAAACAAAATTGTTCCTCGTTATTTTGGAGGCGGAACAATCATTCTCGCTCATTCCTTTAATTTTATTCCTCTTCATTTTTTTTATTTGTTCGTAGTGTTCCTCAAATGGTCACCAGTCACACCTATAAATTTCGACTTCAGGGTTAAAAAAAAAGAGGTGAGTTGACAAAAAAGAAGAAGAGTAATCTCCAATTAGAGACAAAATATAGTAGCATGCCAGAGTTGTCCTAAGTATAAGTTTGTATTTCAACTTAAAAGATCTATTTTGGTTACCAAAAGAATATAAATTAGAATACAAATCCTTATGGACAAAAATATAAAACCTTTTAGTTTTGAAAAGCTGCAACAGAAGCTTTAATAAGATAGATATGAAATGTTTTGCAGAGTATTAATCGAATTGGTTTATGTTTTGTTTATGCTGATGACAAAAAATGAAAATGAAATGTTAGGGCTAAATGGTAATAGCTATTTCTGCGAGGAACATAAGAAATTGGAGAAAGAACATAAGAAATTGGAAAAAATCGCATTTTAAACACTAAGAGTGTCATTTTCTAGCATTTTAAACATTGAACTTTTTTGACTAGCACTTTAAACATTCAAAGTGACATTTTTATCATAATAAACCTCCAAAGACGTTTTCATGTTCATAGACGACCGGTACTGTTCATTTTACAGGTCAAAATGATGAAGTGTCGGTTTATTAAAAAAAACAGAAAAATTCGAATGAAATTGGAAAAAATTCAAAACAAAATTAAAAAAAATCAAAAAATTTTAATAAAATTTCAAACTTAAAAATAAAATTAAAAATTAAAATTCAAAAATAAGATCTAAAATTAAAGTGTCAAACTTAAAAAAATAAAATAAAATTTTAAAAATTCTAAAATAAGAGCTAAAATATGAAAAAAATAATTTGAAATTTTTCTTTATTTATTTGTATTTATATATTTAGAGCATAAGAGTCTTTTGCATCTTTAATGAAATATTTTGGTCATTTTCTTAAAAAAACTTTTTGGGACAAAATTCAAAATAATCTATTTCATAGAATTATTAGCCCTGCGTCTAGCCACCATCAATTAACATGGGTGAAATTGGCGACCCCCGAAATACTTTCTGCAAAGTGTACTTAGGCGTTAGTCGGGTTATGAAAGGTGTCTGGATATCCAGATTATCAAAAAAAAAGATTTTGGTGGTAGCATGTTTTGATATATTGTTTTTGATGGTGGCAAGTTTTGATATCATTATAAGTAACAATCACTTTCATTGGATAGAATTTTAAAATCAATATAATTTTTTGATTAAATATTTAAAATTTTAATTTTTAAGTTTGAAGTTTTAATTTTAGATCTTATTTTAGAATTTTTAGAATTTTTAAAATTTTATTTTATTTTTTTAAGTTTGACACTTTAATTTTAGATCTTATTTTAGAATTTTTAGAATTTTTAAAATTTTATTTTATTTTTTTAAGTTTGACACTTTAATTTTAGATCTTATTTTAGAATTTTTAGAATTTTTAAAATTTTATTTTATTTTTTTAAGTTTGACACTTTAATTTTAGATCTTATTTTTGAATTTTAATTTTTAATTTTATTTTTAAGTTTGAAATTTTAATTTTAATTTTTTAAAATTTTTAGATTTTTTTTTAATTTTGCTTTGAATTTTCCACGGTTTTTTCCGATTTCATTCGAATTTTTCTATATTTTCTGTTTTCTTTTAAAAAACCTACACGTCATCATTTTGACTTGTAAAATGAACAGTATTGGTCGTTTATGAACGAGAAAACATTTTTTAGGTTTATTACGATAAAAATGTCACTAAAAAAATTTCAGCGTTTAAAGTGCTAGAAAATGACACAGTGTTTAAAATGAGATTTTCCATATGAAATTGTGTAAAGTTCGATTCAAGTAAAACGCATCAACGGTTGCAAATGTGATTCGTGTGACGACGATGTATAATATCGCCAAGACTGCGTTTCGAAACAAAAACTCCACTGTCGCTTCGCTCTTCCATTCTCACCAGTCTCGCTCAATTTCCAGGTCAAACCAAAACTCATCCTCTGTTTCATATCATTGAACTTCTCAGTCTCGTCGCGTAATTGCTAGATCTGTATCAGGCAAAATTGTATATATATTTTTTCTTCTGTTGTTGGTCAGGCAAAGTAGTAAACTAGTTAAGCCCGAGAGAATGGTTGAGAAAGAAGAAGACAAGAAAGTAACTCGTGTTCTGTTTTGCGGCCCTCACTTACCTGATTCCTACAACTTCACTAGAGATTACTTGCAGCCTTACCCTTTTATTCAGGTTAATTAAAATAAAAAAAACTATTTAATTCTTCTACCAATTGCTAAAGTTGTCAACTTTACTCATCCTAGATTAGTTCCTGCTGTGTGTTGAGATGTTATTGTTTTTGTTCATACAGGCAGATGTTGCCCATTTCCGTGATGTTCCTGAGGTTATAAAGAATTATCATATATGTGTGACTTTGTTGATGCAAATGGATTCGTTTGTTATCTCACGTGCCAGCAACATGAAGCTTATTATGCAATTCGGTGTTGGTCTCGATGGTATCTGATTAAATTTTTCTATGCGTCCAAAGAGCATCCAAAGCTGCGGTTTACTTACCTTTTTAGTGTGGTCTGATTGTAAAAGGTGTTGACATTGATGCTGCTACTAAGAATGGGATCAAGGTCGCTAGAATCCCCAGTGAGGGTACCGGCAACGCAGCCTCTTGTTCTGAAATGGCTATTTATCTCATGCTTGGCCTCCTTAAGAAACAGGTTTTGCTTCATCTGTTTTTCTCTGTGGCTCTATTAGTATAGGCTATACTGTATAATAGCTCTCACTCTCCCAAGTAAATCTATTTTAATTTTTATTGCAGAATGAAATGCAGATGTCTGTGCAAAGCAGACTACTTGGACAGCCAACCGGTGGAACTCTTCTCGGTAAAACTGTGAGTCTCAGTGTCAATATACATCTGCTTTCTATATCTTCAGGTTGTATCTCTTATGAAAGTTTTTGTTAAGGTGTTTATCTTGGGATATGGTAACATTGGAATAGAGCTGGCTAAACGGTTGAAGCCGTTTGGGTCGAGAGTAATAGCTACAAAAAGAAGCTGGCCTGCTTCTGTTATGAACTCAGACTGTATGGTCTCTCTGTTTATTCCTCTGTTTGCCTTGACATGAGGGTTGGTCTAGTAACTTGTTAACTTATGATCTTCAGCCAGTCTAGTTGATGAGAAAGGTAGCCACGAAGACATTTACACATTCGCGAGCAAAGCAGATATAGTAGTTGTGTGCTTGAGGCTGAGCAAAGAAACGGTAAAATCAACTTGTTCTCCTTCATTGTATATGCATTGGTCTGTGTAACTGATATGTTTATACATTGGTGATCTCCAGGCTGAAATCGTGAACAACAAGTTCATATCTTCAATGAAAAAGGTAGACTCTTCCCATTTATACAGAGTTTTGATCGGATTGTGATTGATATCTCTGGTTGTTTTCAGGGTGCTCTTCTTGTAAATATTGCTAGAGGCGGTCTGGTTAACTATGAATCAGCTTACCAGAGTCTGGAGTCCGGTCATCTTGGAGGCCTAGGGACTGACGTGGCGTGGTCTGAGCCGTTTGATCCAAACGATCCGATCTTGAAGTTTAAAAACGTAATCATGACCCCTCATGTCGCTGGAGTTACTGAGTATTCATATAGGTCCATGGCCAAGGTAAACTATCTAAAGAAGATACTTTATTACATTTTTTTCATTTTGTTACTAAACTCTAACTGTTATAATACAACAGGTGGTCGGAGATGTTGCCTTGCAGTTGCATGAAGGACTTCCTCTCACCGGAATCGAACTTGTTAACTGATGAGATAGCTTTGACAAGAACAAAACCATGTTTAGGTCAATACTTTGTATTTATTTAGCATTGTTCTCTTTCTATTTTACTCTAGAGTTTTGAATACAGAGAAGCTTTTGTGACTAGTCTATTGACTCGGTAAACCTATACTGTAATCTTTCGGGTTCTGTCTAGAGTGTTGGAGACGCATGGATCAGCGTCTTCAAGCTTCCTCACGACCTCCCTCATGTTTGGTCTGAGACTAGGGAGCTTTGTAGTGCAGAGAAGTCCCATTTTCAGAACCTTGATCATACTTTCTTCTACGTGAGAGGACAGAACATGCTTGTCCAATACGTTTCTTGGGTTCCTCCGGTCTTGTTGAATTTTGAATAAGACATAGTCAACAATGTCTTTGCCCTCTCCAAACTCTTCTTCCACTGGCCGAAGACCGGTCGCTAGCTCTAGAAGAACAACGCCGAAGCTGTATACATCACTCTTCTCTGTCGCTTTCAAGGAGTAAGCCAGCTCTGCACTCACCACACCACAAAACAAATCAGTTTAAAAGTAAAAACCAGTTGAAACTGCAATGAACACTCACCTGGAGCCATATAGCCATGAGTCCCAGCAACACAGCTCCATTCATATCCCTTGTCTGCAACTTTTGCAACTCCAAAATCAGCGATTTTCGACTCATAATCCCCGTCAAGTAAAATGTTACTCGACTTTATATCTCTATGAATGATCGGAGGACAACAATCATGATGCAGATATGCAATTCCTTTAGCAGCTCCCACCGCGATTTTGTATCTGCTTTCGACATAATAATAAGTTCTTGAATCCATACTTAGACTAGAGAGTAGAGAACAAACAGTACCTCTTGTGCCAATCCAATTCACCTTTAATAGTCTGGTGAAGAGCTTGATACAAGTTCCCATTCTCCATGAACTCAAACACTAAATATCTAGAACCTCTTCCGACAAGACAAGCGTAGAGCTTCAGCACGTTTCTGTGTCTGATCTTCCCAAGAATCTCCATTTCCGCAACAGAGACCTCTGTTCCATTACCATCTTCTTCTTCTCCTCTCCTCAGCCACTTAACCGCCACTGTACCACCGCCTTTCTTCAAATCAACACGGTACACTTTTCCCGCGCTTCCTGCTCCAATCACGTGACCTTCATCCAATTTACAAATCTCCTCAGCGTCTAGCTCCATTTGATGGAAAGACGCGATCCTCCACTTCGCATCCCCCGCCTTGTTGATATCCCCATTTTCTCTGTCGAACTCGCGTATCTTCACGACTCTGTAACGCAACGCGAAGAGACCAGCCACCAGCACCACCATGGCAACAGCAAGAGCCAAGAACAAGAGCGTTCCATCGACAGAACGCTTCTTGTGCACGTGTTGGTCCCCACTGCATAAGCTCAGAGAAGATTCTTCACTTGTTTTGACGTTTTGGTTATCAACGCAGAGCTTATCGTTGCGTGAGAACGCGGTGGAACCTCCCACCGCCAAAAGATCCGGTGGTATTCTCCCCGAGAGTTGATTCTCAGACAAGTCTATAAAATTCAGCTTCAGCTTCACTAGAGTCGCAGGGATCTCTCCTGTTAACCCGTTGCCTGAGAGGTCCAAAGAGTTTAAAGAAGCGATCTGATATAAACTCTTTGGAATCTCTCCAGTCAAAGAGTTCTTGGCAAGATTCAGATCGACAAGCCTGACGCATTTTGTCAATCCGACAGGGATGTATCCTGTCAACGAATTGTTTTCAAGATGCAAAGAAGACAACTGTTTCAAGGATCCAAGTTCTGTCGGAATCTCACCGGAAAAACTGTTGTTGCTTAGATAAATCCTCTCTATATTAATCAGTTTCCCAACCTCACGAGGGATCTTCCCGGAAAATCTGTTGTTCTGCAAGATCAGCTGGCTAAGTTCAGTTGAGAGTCCTATCTGAGAAGAGATCTCTCCGGTGAGACGGTTATCGCTGAGATCGATCATCTTAGCAAGGGGGAGAGCCCAGAAGCCTTCGGGAACATGACCAGTAAGAAGATTCTGGTTAATCCTGAGCCTCAAGAGAGATTTGCAGCCTGCGTAGGATGCCGGAATCTCGCCGGAGAATTCATTTTGTAGAGCGAGTAAGAACTGTAGTTTATTGTTTTGGCATAAGAAACGAGGGAATGGACCTGTAAACCTGTTTTCGGATATATCAACTGTCTCCAACGGCGAAAACCGGCCGATGTTTGCTGGGAATTCACCGGAGAAGTTGTTCCTGTAGATTGATAAGGAAGTGAGGAAACGCAATTCTCCGAAACCGGAAGGAAACTCGCCGGTAAAGTTGTTTTGATGGCAGTGGAAGACTCTGAGCTCTTTCAAGTTTCCGAGTTCTCGAGGTAATGGGCCACTCAGCTGGTTCAAAGAAACATCAAGCTCTCGTAAATGAGTCAGTTTTCCGATCTCCGGAGGGATTTCACCGGTTAACTTGTTGTCGTATAACTCGATCTTAGTGAGATTTTCCAGCCTTGTGATCGAGGCTGGAAAATCTCCAGAGATGGCGTTCTTGGCAATGTCGAAAGTGTCGAGAGCGTTCAGATCAAAGATGGAGTCTGGAATATGTCCGGTCAAGTTGGATTTAGCTAAGTAGAGCCAAGTGAGTTTCTTCAAACCGCCGATACTCTTGGGAATCGCGCCTTCTACGTAGTTGTTGTTTCCGAGACTGAGTGAAACCAACAGAGTCAGGTTCCCCACCCAGCTCTGAAACTCTCCGGTTAAGAAGTTCACGGAGACGTCGAGGGTCTCTAGGTTTTTCAGAGATGAGAAGTCAGGGATCGCACCGGAGAGGTGATTGGATGTGAGATTGACGACTTTGAGGTTTGTGCAGTTGAGTATCTCCGGCGGGATTGGGCCCGAGATGAGATTGCAGGGGAGGGACAAGGTAGTGAGCTTTGTGAGAGATGAGATAGCCGGAGAAATGGAGCCAGAGAGATTCAGGTTCTCTAGAGAGATACCAGTGACTTCGCCCGAGAGTGGATCGCATCTGACGCCGTGAAACGTGCAGGGCGAATCAGAGGGTTTCCAAGATTGTAGAACGTTGTGAGGATCGTTAAGGCGGTTTTTGAAGCGAAACAGAGCTTGCTTCTCAACTGTCGATTCTGTAATTGGCGGGAAAACTGAGAGGAGAATTGTTGCGGCCACGGTGGCGAGTATGCCACGTCGGTGGTCTGGTCTTCTCGACATTTAGTGTGATATCTAAGGGCAAAACTGACAATTCCGCAGGTTAGGTAGTCATCATCATGGTCGATGTACTGGAATTCACCTACAGAAACAAATAAAATAATCAACAAACAAACATATATCATATATGAATACCGAAAACATATCAAAACATTTAGAGAAAAACAATTCACTAGGAAAATATATTAATGTCTGTGGAATTGTGGATGGTCATGTTATTATATATATATATGGTTTTCCAATTGTGATTAGGGTTATTATATTTCATGCATACATACATATATGTATGATATGATCATTAGAAATATAGGGTTCATGGGATTCTTACCTAGTTTTATGTAACTAATAAAATAAAATCTGTAATGAATTTCTTTAGTTGGGTACTAGACCAAAGAAAATGAAGTTAATGAACAAACGTTTTTTTTTATTAATGGACATATAAAGCTTGCTTGTGTCATAAACATACACAAACTCAATAAGTGAGCTTTAAAGGTACTCATTACAGTGCAGAAAGTTTATTTTCATCTGCTAGATGATTAGGTTAATCATTTGCTTTCAAAGTAAATCAAATGGTTTATCTCTCACTCTCTTCTTTTTTATTTTTTTCTGATCAACTAAACTATCACTCACTACAAGAAAACGTGTGAGTAACGACTACCATTTACGACTACAAATGTGTAGTCGTAAATTAACTTCTACGTTACGTATAACTTACGACTATGTTAAAGTCAGTCGTAACTTAGACGTAATTTTGCTACTAAAAGGTTTAGTCGTAAACTAACTTCGCATTTACAACCACACTTTCAGGTAGTCTTAATGTGGTCGTAAATGTACGACTAAATTAAATCGACAAGCTACCATCTGATTAACGACCAATTTACGAGAAACGTAGTTGCACATTCGTGATTTAGTTATTATCAAACGTAAATATGTTATTTATTATATAATTAATGAAGTTATATATTTATATATATATGTTGATGATCCAGGTTGATTATGATGATCCATTCTATCCTCAGTGGTTTCACGAATTGATACAATGTCCGGTCGGTAAGGTCACCACAGCAACTATGCATTTCACACGAGGCTACACTTTTCACACTTACGAATATAGAAGTCGGCGAA
>NC_027753.1:28479973-28484308 GCF_000695525.1 Brassica oleracea var. oleracea
GAAGCTGAAATGCGTTCTCTTCAAATGTGACTGGTTTGACCCACCGTCAATAGAGGTGTTCGGTATAGCAAGTTTGGAGTTGTTGATATAAATGCTACACGGAGGTACAACAAATTTAAACCCTACATATTGGCTTCTCAAGCAGACCAAGTTTGTTTTATTCCATACCCGAGGATCAGACAATCTGGAATATCTTGGTTAGCCGCTATAAAAGTTACACCTCGGGGCCGAGTCTTGACTGTTGAACAACTGCATTTACAAGAAGATGCCGTAAATGAAGTAGAAGTACATGAGCAAGCTACAAATGATATCTAACTTGTTGATCCACACAACCAGGGATATGAAGAACTTCCAGACGATGCAACAGACGAAGCCAACGAAGATGAATTTGAAGAAAATGATCAAGTCGATGATGTTTCTGATGACAAGTGATCGAGCTTGATTATGTTACAGTGTTTGTGTTTATTATATTATTAAAATTTTTGTATTGCATTACAAATAATATATAACTTATTATCATGTTTGCTCAACTATATATGAACTTAGTTTAAAAAACAATCTTTGTACTTTGGGGTTTAGAAGTGTATAAAATTTATGATGTTTGGGGTTTCGATTTTAGGGTATAAACACAAAACGAAGCTAATTAGTCGTAAAGTACGACTCAGTTACGACTAATCTTAATTCTTCCCAAATTGGTCTCTAATTGGTCGTAAAGGACTTCGTCCCACATTGGTCGTAATTTTAATTCTTCTTTACGACTATTAGTCCTTAATTGGTCGTAAATAAAAAAAATTATTTAGTCCCTAATTGGTCGTAATATTATTTGGTCCCCCATTGGTCGTAAATTTACGTCTCCTTTACGACCGCTAGTCTCTCATTGGTCGTAATATTACAACTCATTTACGACTAACACCAAAACTCTATATATACTCGGACCTCGCGAAGCCATTTGGTTGCTCATTCCCTTCTCTCTAACAACGACTTCCCTTTCTCTCTCAAGGTAAGTTTTTTTTTTTTTTTTTAGTTTTACGTGGTTAGTTAGGTGATTAGATTAGGTTTGGAATTAGTTTAGGATGGAAGTAGATTAGGATCGAGTTAGATTATGATGGAATTAGAATAGGTTTAGATTATTTTTATATAAAAAATTTGAATTGTTTATAACCATCTATTTTTTTTTGGTTTTTTCTTCAGATTGACGATATTGCTATGGTTGGCGGTAGAAAGAGACATAGGAACCTTGCGCCTAGAAACTCTTACGGGAGTACCTTTCTAGGACAGCCGGATCCATCAGCTTCTACCTCCGGCACATCATCCGACTTCTTCGACGAAATAAACCTTAATGCTTAGTTTTTTTCGGTTTTAATTAATTTGTATTTTGAATGTTTTATATGATGGATATTATTATGTTTACGGATGTTAGATATTTTCTTTTAATTTTATCAAAATTAAAAAAATTAAATCAAACTAAATTTAAATATTTGATTTTAATTAATATATAAAATTCGTAAATAAATACAAGATTCGAAAATAAATAAATAAAGTTGGTCAAATTTACGACCAGTGAACATCTAAAGTCGATGTAAAGTGGTCGTTACCTTATGACTAATAAACATCGACATTAGAGGTAAATTGGTCGTAAGCTTACGACCAGTGTACGACTAATATGTCTAGTCGTAATATTATGACCAATGTGCCTCTAATAATTAATTACGACCAGCTTCTAACGATAGCTTCTAACAATTAATCGATTTTCGAAGTTAATTGGTCGTAATGCCCATATTATGACCAACTAGCTACTAATACTGTAGTCGTTAAGGTCATGTTTTCTTGTAGTGACTTCTCTTCTTGATTAATATGTGAAAATACTATAGAAAAAAGCATTGAACTTTTAGAAGAAGAGAAGAAATTAAAGAACCCACAATTGAGGACTGAGTATGTTTCAAGGATTAATGATTAAAACTTAAAAAATCAAGAGATCATTTATCATAATTAGTGGATATATAGTAACTATTTTTAAATTACTACAGCTAGTAACTTACACGTTAAAAACTTTTTAGTTACAAGATTTCCAGCTTTTCATAGAATATATCTTTCAATTTTTTACAATATATAAAATAACCACAGAGGCATAGAGATTCAGGGCCATTGAGCTAAGAAAGTGAGAGAAAGGCTTGAAGACTAAAAACGACAACTAAGAAGAGCAGCATATTGAACAAACAATAATAAAGAATGGTACCTGAAATTTATGAAAACAAACCAGAATCTTAGGTTGGAGAATGATCCTTCTTCAGTCTGTTGAAGTTAAACTTGAAAGATGTTCGTTAAAACATAATCAAAAACAAGGTAGAGGGTATTAAGAGGATTTTTGATTTGTTGTTACCTGGAAGAATTATAATAGAAGGTGATTTTCTTTGGCTACTTCCTAGGAAACTCTATGGGGGAAGCAACAAAAAGCAAAAAAAAGTTCTGGTTTTGAGGGGGTTCTTCTAATACACCAGATCAGCTGATTCTCATATAAGTGGAACAAGAAGTTATAAACTATTAATTTATTAGGGTTTCTTTTAAAAACAAAATTGTGAAGAAAACAAATACAGAGAAGGATGTCTTCAAGAAATACGAGAGAAAGATTTTTAAGATGGAGAGAAGAGAGATACAGAAGAAGTTTGTCGTTGAGACATGGAGCCAAAATGTTTAGTCTCAATGCAATCTTAAATCGAGTCTCTCACCTAGGACTAGAAAAAATATCTCTAAATTTTCATTCGATTGTTATTTGTTCCGAATCGAAAAATCTGGGGCATCTGTAATTCTACGAAGTAAAGAAAATACTAATATACAATAGCCGTAAAAAACGAAATAAATCACAAATACTAATATTTTTTAGAAACATATACCTTATATGATCCGTTATATAGATATATATACATATATTTAAAGAATTAGATGTATAAGTTATATAAATATATATTTTATATAAGTTTTGCAGTATTTTTATTTAATAAATTTATTCTATTATTTATTCGAGTTTTAAAAAGAAAATATTTTTTTTTAATTTTTGTAATAAAATATTAATATTTTTTAGTATTTTGGATTATTATTTTTTTACAGATCAAATCTAAAATTTTCCGAATATCCAAGATATCGAATATCGGATAGTTACGGATTAAGTCGAATCAGATAATTGATTATTCAGATGAAACTCATCGGATCACAAATATGTCCATTAACCTAGAAATTCCATTGTTGCCCACTCCAGTTGTCACCATATATTTCAATGTTACTGAAAGTAATAAATTTAAAAATAAATAAAAGTAATAGAGATCATTTGATTTTGACATATTGTATGCAAGATGGATTGTATGTGATGATCTTTCGATTTTACAGTTAACGTCGCTTTCAGATAATTATAAAATCCAACGGTGCTGATATAGTTTTTAATATAAACAAAAACAACAGACATTGACATTCGTAAAAGTTGTTTCATCGCTGTAGACATTAATCTTGGGATGATTCAAAGGAAATTTGCCCCTGTAACCATACGAAAAACACAAATACATTATCCAATCAAAAATCCCTTCTCCCTCCTCGTTTTTCTTCGTATCTCTCTCTAACTTCTCACTACAAATCTAATTACCTTTTATTTTTTGTTATTTGGCAAATAAGCCGATGATTCAATAAAACTCTAATAAAATTTATATAATATACTCTAATAAAACAACAGACATTGACATTCGTAAATAATGTGTTTCTTTAATGAAAACATAGCAACAAATTATTTATTGTTACTTAAGTTAATGCGTAATAAATCGCTGTAGTTGAAAACTTGGAGAAACCAGTGAGAGTTATTTGAGTTGCATTAAAATGAAATACAAATCCAAATAGTTAGGCACATAATAGGAACAGTGTGCTTTATGAAAAATAAATTAAAAGAACATTAAAATGTTGTTGCTGTTGTAAGATAAGCATTGAAATGACCATCCACTTCTTTACCAAACTCAAGCACTATGATCATCCACTCCTTTACCAACTCAAGCACTATGATCATCTACTCATCAAACACTATGATCATCCACTTATTTACCAAATTAAGCACCATCTTTGTTATTTTATGTATTGTTGTTCACTATAAATACCATCGCTCATCTCACTCTTTTGTACACAAAAAAAAAAACAAGAACAAGAGTTTATAATCAAAGAATCATTACATTTTCTTCTTCCTCCTTATAATAAACTCTCTCCCTTATATTAGTGTTATTTGCTTCCTACGGGTATTAAATTCTACTCTTATTTAAATTTCTCGATAATATAAATTATAAGTTATTTCATAACACGTTATCA
>NC_027753.1:28489300-28493580 GCF_000695525.1 Brassica oleracea var. oleracea
AAATATGATAGTAAGTGTGGTTGTACTCTTTTTCCTTATCATGATTTTTTTTTATCCCATTGGGTTTTTCCATGACAAGGTTTTAACGAGGCAACAAAGAACATACAAAAGATAGACACCCAAAGAGAATGTTACAATTTGAGAGATGAAAATCTATCATTGTTCTAAAGGTTCTATGACTACTCATTCGAGGGGGAGCTTACGTAGTTGTACTCTTTTTACTTTTACTACGGTTTTTCCCATTGGGTTTTCCATGACTAGGTTTTTAACGAGGCACCACGTAATACAAGATGGATGATCAAGGGGGAGTGTTATAAGATAAGCATTGAAATGATCATCTACTTCTTTACCAAACTCAAGCACTATGATCATCCACTCGTTTACCAACTCAAGCACTATGATCATCTACTCATCAAGCACTATGATCATCCACTCATTTACCAAATTAAGCATCATCTTTGTTATTTTATGTATTGTTGTTCACTATAAATGCCATCACTCATCTCACTCTTTTGTACAGCAAAAAAAAAAACAAGAACAAGAGTTTATAATCAAAGAATCATTACATTTTCTTCTTCCTCCTTATAATAAACTATCTCCCTTGTATTAGTGTTATTTGCTTCCTACGGGTATTAAATTCTACTCTTATTTAAATTTTTCGATAATATAAATTATAAGTTATTTCATAACAGTTGCGTCGATTACCTTTTTAAGTGAAGTTTGATAAGAATCGTCTAACCTCCTCAAAGTCTTTTTCTTTCTATATCCATCTCTCTAGCTAGCGTTATACCCGTCTTTGATTCGAATCCAATTCTGATTTACCTCCCATTTTGTATCACCCTTTTTTTTTTGAAACACAACTATCACCCATCTATTCTATTGAAACTAAGAGCATTATTATTGGAGATCTCTCTTGAATCTCTTATTAAGTTTTAATCCATTAAAAAGGAAGTTTTCTGTTTGTTTGTTTGAGAGACTTTAACAATCACGGGAGATTCTAAAACTAGATGTCAAATTGTGAATTGTTCAATTTTATTTATTTTATAAATTTAATTCATCTTAGCTTTATCACTCTGTTATAATTAAAATATGGGAATTCTTCTAAAAACACATAAAATTTTCATCACAAAATAGCAAACAATAAAGAAAATGACCAAAATAGCTTCATTAAAATACTAAAATACATTTAATGAATGGCAAAACTCCAAAATGGCACATTTCTAAGTTTATATCACAAAAATAGCACTCAAAAACTAAAATGACCAAAATAGCACCTTTCTAAGTTTATCCTTTGAAAATTTTAATTTTTTTTATTTTTCAAAATTTGAAATCTTATCCCCAAAACCTCATTTCTCAACTCTAAACCCTAAATCCTAAACTCTAAACCCTAAACCATAAACCCTAAACCCTAAACCATAAACCCTAAACCCTAAACTTTAAACCCTAAACCCTAAACTCTAAACACTAAATCCTAAAATCTAAACCCTAAAATCTAAACCCTAAACCCTAAAATCTAAACCCTAAACCCTAAATTCTAAACCCTAAACCCTAAACCCTAAATCCTAAACCCCACTCTTTAACTCTAAACCCTAAGTTTGTGACTTTTGATAAAACATTAAGTGCTATTTTTGTAACTTTTGACCTTGAGTGCTAGTTTGGGAACATAAACTTGATTTAGTGCTATTTTTGTCTTTTTT
The DNA here is from genome assembly GCF_000695525.1 of Brassica oleracea var. oleracea. Taxonomy (NCBI): domain Eukaryota; kingdom Viridiplantae; phylum Streptophyta; class Magnoliopsida; order Brassicales; family Brassicaceae; genus Brassica; species Brassica oleracea. Next base: position 28,490,998 of record NC_027753.1, read on the forward strand.
TCTTTAATGAATAATAATTTTAACATAAATATTTAATTAGACATTGTTATTTTAAATTTTATACTCTAAATTTTAAATTCTAGACTATAAACTCTAATCCTCAAACCCTAAAAACTCCACGTAAAAAACTAAGAGTTAAATTTTAACTAATTAACCTAACATGTATGTATTTTAAACCCTTAATTAATGTTATTTTAATTATTTTAGGTGCTATTTTATGATAATTTTTTGTGCTATTATATAGTATTTCTCTTAAAAAACTGATACAAAACACATAATCAATGTTGATGCTCTAATAACTGGCCATTCTCTTTCTGCTACTTGTCAAAGGTGCTGGCCAAATAAGACATTGTGGAATCACAAATTAAAGAGTTATTGCTCCTCGTGTCATTGTGGAATTATCTATAACATTTAATCAAAACAATCCTCACGACACTAGACATGCGAGGCCCCCGAATATGAGACCATGTTTTATGCCTTATTTGAAAATCGGAAATATGAGTCTATCCGCGGATCATAACACTCCTTTGAAAATTAGTCTGAACTTCTCTATGAATCTGAGATATTCTCAATGTTTAATAAAAACATTTAATCACAAACTAACATATATCCTACAAATAACTTCATTGCATTATAACTAGCTTGATACTTGAAAAAAAAGATAGTCCTTTCATCTTGTCATTATACAAAAACAAACAGTAAGAATGACGCAACATTTTAGCCTCTAGAGTTTTATATAGTGTATCTTCTTTTTCTTTCTGTTGGTTCTATGATAACTATTTTATACTTACTAATTTTTCTTGTGGCGTCTGGTTAATTTCGGTTAAATGGGAAGATAAACGGATTAAACTATGTGGGAAATGAAATGAGAATCAAAGAAAAACCCCCTTCCCTTAATTTCCACATTGGTTCTTTTCTTTAGTGAAATATATCCAAAGAAAGCCTATGTTTTGTGTATTAGATATTCGTCTGAGTTTACTAAAGTCAATCGATACTTTATAAAAGTTCATGAAACTTCATCTCCTAATCAATTTTCCAATATTGAAGAAGAAAAGAGTCGTGTACCTTATAGACTTTATTGTATTTCTTTTTTCAATATCTTACATACATAACATGTTCCTGTTCCATCAAGTAAAGACATTATTGGAAGGAAAATTTTCAGTAAGTTTGCTGATATTCTATCAAATAAGACACTGAATATATGGGGTTTCAATGAGAAGAAAATAGCTAGCCAAATAGTGATAGTAGGGCCGAGGTTAGATAACAATTTACAATAATGTAAATGTGGTGGGTGTATAATGTCTATAATTCGTAGAGTAGGACCGTCCAACAATGATTACAATATTGATCAGAGGAGAATCTGATAAGATGATCATATCTATCTTCATACCTCTAATAATACAATTTCACTACTATACATCTGTTTACTAGACACAAGATTATGCAACTTCATGGGAAACTGTTGATATTACTATGTGTATAAATTTAGTTATGTAATACTCGTTATAATAAACACCACAAAATGAAACTCCATTTTCAAATAACTAGAATTTATATCATGTAGTTTCTTGCCGCCCTGTTCAAAAATGCGGCTTGCAGAGACCGTTCTTTTGCCAGATATATGTTCGGCGGAGGAAAACCATTGCGATTTTGCTCAAATCAAAGAAAATATAAGTACATAAAAACGTGAAATTGTTGATATTTAGCTTCAAAACGTGTGTTTAACATATGTTTTACTGTTTAGATATTCAATTCAGTTGATTCGGTGATGAAATCAGAGAAAAGTAACTGAAAATCAATGGTTTGCGTGTACTCTAACGCACAAAAAGTTTAGCTATAGAAAAAAGGGAAATTGCAACGGATGACGTCCAAATAAATTATAATTAACTCAGTGACCAATTGCCCAATTATACCAATACATCTTACGTCTTTTATATAAAAATGCATTTTTACCCTTGTATCCAACCGACGCAATCTGCAAAAAGCAAATAAATATAAATTATGTTTTTATTTACAATAAAAAAGTGAACGTGTCTTTTTTTTTGACACAAATTGTAAATGACAATAATTATGGAAGATGCATTGTGTCCACCATGGAAATCACCAAATACATTCCCGGCGATGTTTGTGAAGTAGCACCCGGTTGTGACGCCTCTGTCAAAGATGGGAGACAAAGGATTCACAGCTTCGGAACTCGAAAGTCGCGACAATCGTAACACCTTTGTGGATAACTTTCCGTTTCAAGATTCAACAGTGAATGAAGACACAATGATTCTTTCATTTCTTTTCCTCCTTCTCGTAATTATTGATTTTCACAATCATGCTTTTGACGCCGTGAATGAACCAAAATTGAAAAAAATGAACAATTTTTGTTAAATTGTCTTCTATTCTATACATATAGAATAGAAATGTAAAACAATATGTATTATTTTGTTCTATTCATGTTATGCAATGCGATATATTTGTTACATTCCATTTGATGATCAATAAAGAGTGTTCTATTTTCACTACAAGAAAACATCAAGGATTCTGAGGTAAAAAATCGTCGGAATTTCGTCGGAATATCGTTATTCCGACGACATA
>NC_027753.1:28493680-28507609 GCF_000695525.1 Brassica oleracea var. oleracea
CGTCGGAATGTCCGTCAGAATACCGCTGTTTTCTTGTAGTGTTTGTTAAGAAATAGAATCTATCATTTTCTTAAGTTCTAAATATCATTACATGTTTTTGAACCTGTAAAAATCGTACTGTATTCTATACTGTATAGTTTAATATTATATAATATAATATAATATAACATAATATTTTGTACTTTTTTAGATTTTGATATTTGGGTTTAGGGTTTAGTGATTATGGTTTAGGGTTTAGTATTTAGTAGGTGAGGAGGTATGTACATTAACTTATTACATGTAATCATAAATATTTCACAATTTGTGTCAATATGTAATATGCTATGTATTTTGTTACATTCTATTTGGATCTAGGGTTTATATTTGAGTTTATGGTTTATATTTTTGGGTTAGGGTTTACTGATTTGGGTTTAGGGTTTAGTATTTAGAATTTAGTCACCGGATCAGTTGAGCGTTAAATGTTATTCACTCAATTATGTTAAAATCAATATTATTCACTTAATTATAGTTGACATTTTATTCATTTCACAAATTATATATAATTAGGGATTTAGGTATAGCATTAGCGGTTGTGGGAGGGTTTAATATGTAGGGGTTTGAGTTCAGGTTGGAATCCTATACTACTTCGACATATGGAATAGAACAAACACAAACTTTCTCTAAAATATATAGTAAAAACATTTATAGATTATATTTGGGTTTATGGTTTACTGATTAGAGTTTAGAATTACTAATTAGGAGTTTAGGTATAGTGTTTAGCAGTCGTGGGAGGGTTTAATATGTAGGGATTAGATGTTAGGTTGAGACCCTATACTACTTCGATGATATAGAATAGAACACACGCAGACTTTATTTTTAAAATATAGTAAAATATTTATTAATTATATTTGGGTTTATAGTTTACTGATTAGGGTTTAGATTTACTAATTAGGGTTTAGGTATAGTATTTAGCGGTTGTGGAAAAGTTTAATATGTAGGGGTGAGAAATCAGGTTGGGATTCTATCCTACTTCTAAATATAGTGATTGGGATTTAGGTTTAGTATCTAGAATGTGAAAGATATATATAGTTGGGGTGAGCATTAAATTTTTCCATGAAATCATAGGCATTTCATTATTTCACAAATATATACTATGTTATTTATTTTGTTCTATTCTATTTGAGTTTAAGATTTATATTTGAGTTTATGGTTTATATTTGAGTTTATGATTTATTGATTAGAGTTTAGAGTTTATTATTTAGGGGTTGGGGTATGGTTGATATAAGGATGACTAAGGTTGGGGTAATATTTAGTATTAGCGTATGTGGGTGAGATTATAATTTTATACTATTTTGGCGACATGGAATAGCACACACAGTTCATATATGTATGGTCAATAAACAGCTGACGTGGATGGTTTGTTCTTTTTTCCTTTGAAATAATTTTTAGGCATACCTACCCTATATTATAGAGATACGTGGGTACATAGGACACATCTTTACCGGATAATGTTAAAAAGTAAGGATATAACCGGATGAATTAGAGTGTAAATGATAGTTTTACATTACATCAAAATCATAACCATTTATTTAATTATCATCTCAAAATTGGCTATTCAGAAAATAACCCCAAAAAAAAACAATGCAAAATTTTCTTTTTTGCCTCTATCTAATATAAATGAGTAAAATGAATTTTGACGCACTAGAGGAAGCTTAACACATCACCGGATGATAAATCAAAGCTGTATTAACCACCCTGCCATTAAGAATAATTGTACAATTTATTCAAAAATAATAATAATGATAATTTCACAGTACAGAAAACATAATAAACATAGTATATATAAAAACCGAAAGTTCTAATATTAATTAAATATAATATTTTAAAAAGCCTAAAACAAAATTTTGGTTAATTTTTGTTTAATCTTTGATTAATTAATTGGGCGTTAGGTTCTACCCGATCCGATCGCATCTATAGTGTCCAGCGCAATTCCGACTATGGGCTTGCCGTAACAGTAAAATTGAATCATGGAAAAAAAATACTGATGATTTGGTTAGGAGTGCATTTAATTTAATATCGAAGCGAGAAGAGGGGAGACACGTTTTGAAGATGAGTTTTAGGCGGTGAGTTCAGTGTAACAACGTCCCTTTCGGGACATGCACATGACAAAGATGAGTCTATCACGCGTATGTGTTTTTTTAGTGTTACATGTGAACAGAATCCTCGACCTGTGTCTATGCACGTGTGACATGTTAAGACAAAAAAAATTGTAGCTCTCATCTACCGTAACACGATGTGTTGTCTCTATGACTGGATAAAACTGTTCAACAATTGGAGACTTATAATGGTAAATTCCACTTTTATGTTTTAGGCAAAATGACCACAAGTACATTTTCAGTAACCTGGTTTTACCAAGTGAATCTTCGGTTAGAAGCGCTTATTTAAACCCTCTTGAAACTGTGGTTTTCAAGATCCCTAGTTCGATTTCCGTTTGGAATAGATGTTGATTTTCTTGGGAGCTCGATCACGAGCTGCCCATGGATGATCACATGCCATAAGGGTAGAACTTACTCATAATAATGATAATAATAATCAGATTTTGTAGCCAATAATGATTATGGGTTTCTATCAGAAACTAATTATGAAAACTGAAGGTTGTAGAAACTTGTTAAGACTTTTCAGCAGCCACTGAGGTAGTAAACCCAACAAGGTGTCTAGAAGAGGACCACTCAATCTCAATGGTTTCACTTTAGTTATGAAAATTGACGGCTGTGAAAGACAATTGATTCGTGGGAGACAGAAATCAAGTTCATGTTCTTATTTTAAGATTCCATCAACAAGTTCATCAGTGGAATGGTCAAAAAGACTTATCTGTAGGTTTAAGGAATGACGATGTGTATAGAAAGATGAATGATTTGCGGTTCAAGGCTTTTTGTTCTATGGTCCCCTATCATCATCACCCGTTTCAGTTTCCTTAGTCAAATAGAATGAGTGTGTTTAAATAAAGGGAAGGGATCAAAGACAAAAATAGAATTAAAGGCAAGCACATTCCTCATGGTTTACGAACCGGCATACAGGATATAGAGAACCAAGCGGTAAGGTACAGAGGAGGAAACATTGGCATGTAGGACCGGCTCGGTTATTCCCGGTTTGCAAATTTTCAAGACACGTTTGATATTTGACTAAAGAAAAGAGGATCAATCTTTAAGTATGTACTAGAGCTTGCGGGTGTATATTTTAATTTTATTTTATGAATAAATATTTGTTTTGTATAAATGATAATATATATTTTTAAAATTTACATGTATTAAATAATTGTTTAATATAATATTTCTAAATACAATAATTTTATAGTTTATATTGAATAATGTTATTTTATTTTTTTGAATTGTCAACTATAACAGTCACATTTCTAAAGTATGTTATATACATTATTAAAATTTTGATGCTATATATTTTATAATCAACGACATTAATTACATTGAATTTGCATTGGGTTGCTATTTATAGTAAAATATGTGTAAAATAATATACTTTCATATTAATTTACATTTTATTTATATATAATATAAATTGATTATTTTTATGTGGTCTTTACTTTTTAGTTATTATTAATAAATAATGGGAAATATAAATACATAGTTTTAGAACAATATTATGTTATAAAATTTTAAAATGTTTATCTAAATCGATGAAGTGGAGACTGGCGGGCTTTGTAGCACACTGTTTTTTCAATAAACCATAACTATAGATCTCTCGGAAAATGAAAACACAAAACCAAACATTGTATTTATAAACCATTTGAAAACACTAAACACAAAAAATGGTAGTTTGATAAAATTTGGCTATGAAACATCAGTCTAGGTTAGTCAAACGAAGGTTTGTTTTTAACGACAAAAAGGTTTGTTTTCATTTTAAAATTTGTAATAAAGATAAGGTCAGTGGCATAAAGAGTAAATATTAAGATAAAAATGAGTTAATTCCTAAATTTACTTCAGTTTTAATAGATCACTAGTTTTTGATCCGCGCATCCGCGCGGGTATTTGTTCTTCATAATCATATGTTTGTAACTTTTGAAAATTCGATAAATTTAATTGTTTATACTCATTATGTTATAGATTCATATGTGAGTCGACCGCTGCATGGAGATTGGAGGCCATGGAGGAAGAAGGGCCACAGTGGCTTGGTGAGCACGGCCGCAGAGCACTGTGAGTCAACAACGGCGAGATCAGGAGCCACCTCGGAAAGCCTTCACGGATCACCGTGCGATCTTGAGAAAACGATCAGTCAATTGAAGATTTCCAGTGTTAAAAAATCTGATTTAGTAATTAGTAAAACGATTGTGTTTTAACCAGTGGTAGAATATTTTAGTTATTTAGAAAAGTATGATATAAGTATAAAATGTACTCTTGTTTTAATAGTGTAGATATCATTTTATACAAGTTTGATCAATCATAATATATATGATGATACAAATCATACAATCAATCAAACCCTCAACCCAAGTAAAGTAAAAATAAAGATGAAATTTTAAAAAATAGATGACAAACAGTTACTTGATAGCAAAACAATGATTGCAAGACAATGTCTATTGCATGATATATAAACATGATATATATTGGATCCAATTATGAGGATGAGTATTTATACATTAGGTTTGTTAATCTAGTCAAATTAACGTTGTATTTTTTGGTTTTGTGTATGCAAAACAAATCAAACCACAGCATATTGGGGACAGTGACATATTTTTGGTTCATTTGGTTTAGTTTCCAATTAAATAGGAGAAGGGGACGTCAAATTAAGTTTGATTGTTTAGGAGTTAGGAAATTAGCAAAACGACAGTTTCTTAGGATCATTGGGTTTAGTTTCTAAGTAAATCGGAGAAGGGACGTTAATTAAAGTTTGGTGGCTAAGGAAATATTCAAAACGACAACATATTAAAACAGTGGCAAAAAATCTCTTATAAATCAAAAGAGAATCATTACAACATTTTAGGTAGCCATGTATCATCATCACCACAATGAGTCTTAGAATCCTTAGAGAATTATGTTGGTTCATCTAAATATATAATAAGTTTTTTATTAAATTAAAAATAAATTAATTATTAATGTTTTTCATTCTTTCCTTAAATAAAAATTATGGAATTATCTAATGTGGCTAAAGTATATATGAAAATTAATGATTTTGATAATAAAGATTTGATTAAAATTAGTGTATTCTTTATCATATTTGTTAAATTTCAAATTAATAAAATAAATTAAACAATTACATTAACCATATAATAAAATTTTAAATTTTTCTGTATATGTTATATTTTGATTTCTTTCTAAACAACTATAATTACTAAAACTGTTAAAAGTCTCACATTCAAATTTTTGTGATCTATGATTTAAATTATTTGTTATGATAAAATACAAATAATTACAATTTTTTTTGTTATGATAAGTGTAATATATATATATATATATATATATATATTAAAATAAAACTATATACCATATAAAATATATAAATATTTTAATTTTAAAATTTACTTTGAAGAAATATTTTTGGTAAAAGCTATTGAACAAATATTGACAATTTAATATTTAAATTTTAAACTTAGCCTTGAATTTGTAATAATTTATAAATTACTAAAACTACTAATCACAATGAAAATTTTGTTATCAATGATTTAAAGTTTTTGTTATAAAAATATATAAATAAAAAAACAAATGAGTAGAAAGCTTCATTTAATATATATATATATATGTTAATGTCATTTAAATTTAATTATATACCATATAAAATAGAAAAAGTGATTGTTTGGATTAATGAAATTTATTTATTTGGTCACATCAATTTAATTATATATGTAATAATTACTGACTTTTAATTATTTAATATATATTTATTATTTTATAAATATGTAAAAGAACATATCTATTATTAAAAAGTAGAGTTTTTTCCCTCCTGGTGCTGCCATGTCATCTCCCACGTAGATAAATCGAGTTCTACTAGGCCAACACGTGTCCCGACTGCATTAAATTGTGTCTTTTCCGTGTTAACTCAAATAAAGCATAATCTCTCCATCTTCCTCGCGATTTCTTCTACCGTTGTGCGATAACGAGTTTTTCACACTTTCAATGGCGAGTCCAAGTGCTGTATATGAAAATAGGAAATCAGATGACCTTGAAATCGTCTCCGTTGGGGCTCTTTATAGCGGCTCCTGTGATAAGAAGTACGGGAGTTCATCTAGGGTTGGCTTTTTTTGCTCCCTATTCCTCTCTCGATTCCTGCGATTCAATCCATGTTGACAATTTTCGATTCGGGTGATATGCATGTAATCTGACGAGTTAGGATACATATCGTGTAGTTTGATAGAAGGAACTTTACCGATGAACACTAGATCGAACTCTGTGCTCTTGATTTTGAACAATTTTGATTTAAGGTTTAACGTCGAGTGATACTGCATATGATAGAGGCTAGATCCTTAAGCTGGGGATGTAGATTGGGATCTAAGAAGAGAAGCAAACTTATCAACTTGTCGATTTTGTGATACAACTAATGCGTTGTAGAATTTCTGTTTAATTAGTTTTTTTTTCATCAGGGAAAAAATCATTTCCCTTATCCTGTGGGCTATAAAGCTGTTTGAGCTCACAATGGGAGCACATATTATATGGAGATTGAAGAGGGTGCTAAAGTACCTTTGTTTCTGGTATGTTGCTGATTCCCTTTAAATCTTATATAAGGTTGTGCATACGTTTTTCTTAGAATGGAGCAGAGTCTTACTTTTCGGGTATGTTGCTGATTCCCTTTAAATCTTATATAAGGTAGTGCATACGTTTTTTTTAGAATGGAGCAGAGTCTTACTCTATTGATGCTGATACTCCCGACACAAGTTTGGTAAGGAATCAGTAATATTTAATTAGATTTTAAGTTTATTTTAAATGTTGCAGGATCATGTGTTGAGAATCTCTTTTACTGACCCTTTTTATTACAATTTAACAAGAAATCGCTATCGCAAGATCATGTGTTGAGAATCTGAATATATTATACAAATCATTAGTTTTAATCCCCTTTACGGGGCTTTATAGCGCGCAAGATAAGGGAAACGATATTTTCCCTGATGATTACTGGAGTATTAAAAAGGATCTCCACCTATAAAAGGTAAGGACCTCCACCAGTGAGAATCAATTTTCACAGCTCCAATTTCATTCAATATTTCTTTCTTGGTATAATCATAATGGCTAAGCAATCTTTACTACTTGCTAATTTAAAGGCCGGTTGCTGTTCTTCCACTGTAGATGTGCAGTTACTCAGATTCTGGGAAGTTGATGGGAGTTGTGGATTCCTTTTCAGTCAAGTCTGTAATGGAATTTGTGTCCTCATGTTAAACTGATTGTCATCTATAGACTGTCATAACTGTTTTTATGATCCAGTTCTTCATGATTCTAAAAAAATGTAGCCTTTTATATCTACATGTGCTTGAATACGACGGTCTGGTACATAACATCGTTCTAGCTTTGTTCTCCCAAGTTATCTCCTTATAAAATACTGAGCAATTGAATCTGACAGTATTGTGATCATCTTTCTAGCTCCAACTCTGCTTTGATTCTATGGAAAACCGTTTCATGTGCAGCTCTTCGCACCAGCAAGAGAGGAATGGCTGTGGCTACACATGGTATGTGTTCCTATCTCTTGAAAATTTACTTCTACGAGCATATTTGATCTTAGTGATACTTTAGCTAAATGGTTTAGCAAATGAAATTCTTAGAGCAGTTGATAAAACTATTTTCCATGTTTTAGCTTCTGCTTTGGAATCTTAGTGGATCCCTTAGATAAAGCATAGTTACCTCATAAATTTGATTGTAGCTGTATCATGGAAACTGTTTATGTTCTGAGGTCGTTAGTTTGGATTACTTCATAAATTTGATCACTCTTTCCTATACGGAATCTGTTATTTCATCTATCTTCACAAAAGCCCCAATCTAAGTCCCCTAATCTGCTATTCAGCCGAGCTACTTGCTGCGGAGAACGAGCTACTCGCTGTGGAAGGCACCTCAGTCATGAAAGGTGCAGTGTAGCTACAGCTATGGTTGCAATGTACAAGGATCACACTTTACTGCATTTACTACTTTTAGGGTTCTCTTCTTTTGACTTATAGTTCTCTGTTTTTCACATTTTCAGAAAACATCACACATGAAACAAGCCAGAGTGATCAAAATTCCAAAAGCATAATACTTCGAAATCCTGGAGTAATCATAAAAATTATTGTGCTTTTGTTTGGTGTTTATAGAAATAGATGTCATATGCAACTGATGCCAATATTATAGTATTTTAGATCACTTATAATTAATAATATTTATTTGGTTTCTACTGCAGTCGGGCTCATTGTAATAAAAAAAAATCTACTTTTGAATTTTGAAAGGATAATTGTGAATTAAATGAGTTGCAACTATTTAATATCTATTTGTATATCCTTTCAACGTTTAGGAAAACAATATCTAAATGTTGTACATTCCATTCCGTCAAAAGCAAAGCAGATTAATAAAAAGGTTAAAAGCTATATTTATGTAAAAAAACTGAAACACTTTTATACATATATTGAAATTTTGCTTATTTTTAAAGTAACGTGAAAACAATGATGCAAAGATTGAAATAAATTAAAATATCTTCATATGTTTGTTAATATTGTATTTACTAAAATACCAAAAATAGCTTTTAAATCATTAAAATATCTATTTAGTTTTTGTATACAATCTATTTACAATATCTCTTTTTATATTTCATCAAATCCCAACTTAACAAAAAAGGAAATCTCACGAATGTTTTTTATGTAGTTACCGAATAGGAAAATTAACAAGAAAATAATGGAAAATAACAATCAAAATGATTAATACATAATCAGAATATATTTTTTCTGAAAAACTACAATATTTCATGAATTAAACAGCAAAAATATCTTACATATTACCATCATTAAAACATCAACACACTCTTAAATAGAGAAAATAGCACCACACAAGTCACAAGCACACACCGTTTTTTTTTTTTTTTTTTTAAAAAAAATCCAACCTTTTGAATCTAAAACAAGTGGAAACTTAAATATTTAATCAAACTATTTTATGCCCTTCTACAAAAAAAGTAGTGAAATATTTTATGCAACTTAAAGCATGATTATCGGGTGAAACCCGTTTTGGGTTTCTAAAATTTTTTTTTTTTAATTTTTGTTTTATCTGATTAAGAAAAAAAAAAATTAAAAACGGAATCAATCACGGGCCGTCACGTGTCGTGGGGTCCTTAAAATAGTATAAGAAACGGACCGAAACCGTTTCTTATCTCGCGACTTATGAAACCCGTTTTTATCAAAAGCGCGGGGTCCACTCCTTAAGAAACGCGCTACTATACCGCGTTAAAGATGCTTTTAGGGACCCTTCAAGTTTGATTTTTCAACAAAGAAATATCAACCTTTGCTGTTTATAGAAGATTTTGGGGTTATAACATCAGTATCACACTTCAAAAATTGAGACCAGCTCAGTGTTGTGGAGCAATGTCTTAGCATTGGATTTGAGCTATGATCTTCATATTTCGCATCTTCTTGGACCGGGAGTAAGGAGAAGAAAGTTGTAGTCTGTTGTGAGAGATGGAAGGGAGTTAGGTCTGTCTGATCTAACCCATGTCTTTCAAACAGCAAGATGTTCAAGTATGACTGGAGCTATGTATCAAATCTAAAGTTCTCCTTTGTCTGTTCTTGAGTTTTCTTTTTATCACCCAATTTGTCCACCTGGGAATACTTATAATTCATCAACCTGAATCAACATTCAACATGATGAGTTTATCTAATGTGGTTTGGCTATTTTGAGTCTTGGTTTAGTTGGTTTGTATTTTGTGAAACAGTTTTGCCATTTATGGACATCTCTAAAGGGAAAATAAAACATACAACTTTTTCTTCCTCCCCCAAATTCTGTTTTTTCTGTCTATCAAGAAGATCTTCGTCTTTTACCATCAAAATCATTCAACCTTTTAATTTTCAAGGTGTATTGTAGTGGTCTCATTTTCTATTTCAAGTAGCATAATTAATACATCCAATCCCTCTTCTACCGCAATTACGATGACATGTATTCAAACTAACTAACAAAACATAAATCATAATCAATTTATGGCAATGAAAACAAAATTGTAAACCAACACAATTCATTAAAAATTCTTCATTTAGTTCCACAAATATGAGACCTCTGCACTGTAAATCCTACAACTGTAGCATACATATACGAAGTTCATGTCACAATCAAACATGGAGTCTGCCCAAACAACTAACACGCAACTTCACAAATAATAGGAACAAATTATCATATCCCGCCCGTAGGGCGGGTCTCCCCTAGTAACACATAAAAATAGTATATATAATGTTCGTCCCGCGCAAGACGCGAGTCTTAACCTAGTTGTAATTATTTTAAGAAAAAATTACAGTCATAGACACAATTTCACTTTGCAATTACACTCTAAGGCACAGACTGCTTGAAGAGCACTTTCTGAAGATGCTTTTACGACCATACCCTTTAACCAAGTTGATCTCTTTCTACATAAAAAAACAATTTGTTTCATTTATTGTTTTTTCTCTTTCTTATCCATCTAAAGCATATCTATCTCGTTGCGAACAAATTGTTTATCTTTTTTTAGAACTTTAATTTTTTCATTTCCCAATTCATATTCCATTGCGAAATCTTTGTCCATATTAATCCAAAGTGTCAGTGGTTACTTGTGTCGTCGTAAATTTCTCTTTTTTTTTCTTGTTTCCAGATTATCTAATCAGGTTTAACATATGCTGAAAAATCAAGCACGCAAAAAAGAACCGGTTCAATCAAGTTTTGTGAGAACATGGAAGATGCCATCGCTGCTGCTTCTGCCACCGTAGAAGCCGCCGCAGCAAGTAGTTCCTAAGATTTCTGAGTTGTTAGTCACTTCAATCTCTTTGATGATGAAGAAGATAGATCCAGTGGAGGCTGTGGCGGTTATGGAGGAGGTGGTTACGGAGATGGAAAACGTGAGGGTAGATACAAGAGACTCGTGGATACAATGGTGGTGGATTTGGTTATTCGAAAGGTGGAGTTGGTGGTGGTACGGTGGAGGTGGCTGTGGATAACGGAGTGGAGGTTGTGGTGGTTATGGATACGAAGGTGGTAGTGGATACAGAGGTTGATACTTTTGGAAACTTTGTTGATGAAACTTCGTTGACAAACCTCATTCACACAATATCATCCATGGAACTCTGTTAAAAAAACTTTTGTTACAATTTTTTGATCCATTTGAAATTAGTTATTGTCCTTTTGATGATAAATTTACTATATATGAAAGAAAAGCTTGATCATCTTTTTATTAAAATGATGAACTTATAACCCACTAAAACCATCCACAAGACTTCGTCCACGAAATCTCGCCTACGAAACCTCTTGTAAGATTAAAAACCTCGTCCACGAAAATTCGTCCACACGTTCACATATCTCCCATCCAAGACTGCACCATCCATAAATATATATATATATATATATATATATACACATATACATATATAGTATAAGTTTTACAAGAAATATATACATTATGGATGTCAAAATGTACAAGAGAAAAAATCATAATTTGTTTTACGCATAAATATAAAATTTTATACATTATAATTTGCAATAGTGACCAATAAAATATGTTGGGAGAATACAAAACCAATTAATATGTCAACTAAACTAATAAAACAACTAATAAACTACCTTTATACTTTCTCTTACGGTAGCCAATCTTGTTTCCCCAGCATAAGGGTATTATGGTCCCAATATTGCATCGAAACCAGCAATTGTGTCCTACAAACATAAAGTGTCTAATTGAGTAAGAAGAAAAACAAATGTGTCTAAATACTATTTGTACTTCACCTTTAATAGTTTATAGATTATAGATGATGATTGTGTTAATTAATAGATACCCTTTTTGATATGGTGATTGCGTAGAAATAGGAAAAAATCTTTGGATGTGGTTTTGTTTTCAAATTGAAAAATACAGTATAACCTCTTTAAATTAATACTCTATAAATTAATATACACTAAAAATCTCTATAAAATAATATAATTTTATAGTCCCAAATTGAGTTTTTGGTTCAATTAGTATATCGATAAATTAATATCTCTATAAATTAATAAGAAAATTATAGTTTTGGTGTAGTCCCAACATTATTAATTTATAGAGGTTTCACTGTATTGTGTTTTGATTTTCTGCGGTTAATGGCATTTTCATGGAAGTAGGAATCATTATTTGAATAGTATTTGAGTTTTGGAAGGAAAATATAATATTTAGTTTTGATTTTGAACGCAAAAAATCTAATGATATCTATAATATACTAACTAACATAACTAAGAATTTTAAAGAAATTAAGAAATTATAACTTCGGTAAACACTAAAATTGATAAACAATACATTGATTAGATAAAAAAATTGTCAAAATTATAATATTAGTAGAACCATAAAACCGGTAAACCAAAGCTTGATTTAATCATTTTACCTAATATTGTTCCGCACAATAGATTTCCAATTGTTTTGTCTATAATCGTTTTGCTACGAAGAAACATGGACTCATCTTAATTATGATCAATCGTTTGGTTACAGGTTTACATGAGTATTGGATTACGACTGGTCATACGTTTACATGAGTATTTGTTTCATATAATACAAGGTAGGTGATGGTTCAACATAAACATATTTGTTTCATATAATACAAGGTAACAAGACGGAATGGTTTAGTAAGGAGAGCAGCGATTTATTTAGTTTAGCATAAATATTGGTTTAGTACCGATAGCAACCATTTATTTGGTTCAGGAAATTAATCTGATAGCAAAAGTGTAAAACTACCGTGTTTTAATCAGTGGCATTAATTGGTAATTATTGAGGAAATCTCTGGGATTAGATTAGATTAGATACCTTCGTTTGAGGTTGTTTATTCTTGGAACTATAAAGCATGACTGAAGTCAACTGTTCAAAAGGATTTAACAGAAGAAAGCCAAGGTTTTACATTTAGCGTTAATCTCAAAAGATTTGTCCTTACAGGTTTTAGGAAACAATTCAACAAATCACTGTGTGATGGCTCTGTTTCCGCATGGATTCAGTTACTTTCATCGTTTGTCTATTCGTCTGCAGCCTGCAACAAGAAGGAAACAAAAAGAAAGAAAGATTCAATATCATGTTATCCTTTGTGTCATCGATTTAAGAAGATCAATTGTTCAGAGGTAAAACGAGAAATTGATATATGTGCATTCCTGGACAGTGATGATCACTGAGGAATATAAGGATGTCTAAATGAGCCATCACCTTCGTTTTCAATTAAAAATATCTTCTGCTACTTAAACGCATATTAACAGATATGTTGGGCAATGATAATAGAAGTGCTATGAACATGGTAAGTATCAAAGTTACCACTACATGTAATGATACATATATAAACCATATATCATTGTCACACAAACAAGCAAAAAAAAAGAAAGTTTTCAGAGTAGCAAAATAATTGAAACATATCTTCAGAACGTAGAATTAGTCAATTACCCTAGCAAGGATGCACGCATCTAGAGATGTGATACCTAATTACAAAGTTTTAAGGACCCGTTTGCTCAACTGACTATAAGAATAGGCAGGCAAAGATGTTGCTTCTTATGTATCTATCAGCACCATTCAACAACCTCTCTAAGATTTGCTCCCCATTATCAATTTTTCTACCAAACAAATGCATTTGTCAAAAAGTGATGCCAACTAACCTGAGATACAGAAGAAGTTTCTCTACTCTTGGGAGCTGCTGGGGATGAAGAAGAAGAAGGAGCATCAAAAGCAAGAGAGCAGTCAGTGTATGCAGAGCCAATACCAAGTCCAGCACCAAAAGCAATCGATGCCCATCTTGTTACAGGACTCCCTACACACAAAAAAAAAAAAAAAAACAAA
>NC_027753.1:28507851-28525603 GCF_000695525.1 Brassica oleracea var. oleracea
GGGGGGGGGGGATCAAAACACCGAACTGAAGAAGAGAAGACCGGCGAAGGCGCCGCCGAGTGAGGAGTAGACGAAACGGCGGGTCGTGAGATCGATACATGCGTCCCACTTCGCATTCACATCGTGTTCCGGTGGCACACTCTCCTTTCGCTCCTCCATTTTCCGATATCGATTTCGCCTTCCGAGTCTCGTGCTTTCCTATCTCGGCGTTGCTCGATAGAAACGGTTTGTGACGGTGCCAGACGACAGAAATGGGCTCACAATTAGGCCTAATAAAGTTGACAATATCAGGCCTAGTGGGCTCATAACTGGGCCTAACTTAGAAAGAATATTTTTCATTACAGAACCTCAACCCTCTTTTTTGAAGTCTTCGGAGCTTATCGTAAATGTCGGAAGGTGACGACAAAAGAAAAACCAGTTCGATCGGCGTGACCAATATACCCTCTCGTACTTCGATACTTCAACGCACTTTTGTCTGGTCTTCTCCACTCGCTCTTATACCAAACATCAATTTCGCGATTTAGAAACATCACAGAAACAATACCACATATCAAAAAGAAATGGCGGAGGAATCAATCACCACCACTCTCCCCACCCCGCAAAATCAACCACCGTCGGAACTAACAACTCCGGATGAATCAAAGCCTACTCTCGAAGTCTCGGCGCGAGAGACTGAAACGGCGGTAACCACCTCCACGCCGGAAACGGAAACCGCGGCAGAGAAGCCTGAGGTAGCGGCGGAAGATCATCAGCCGCCGAAAGTTACTGAAACGGCGGTAACCACCTCCACGCCGGAAGAGGAAACGGCGGAGGTAACGCCGGAAGAGCATCAGCCGCCGAAGGTGACGGAGACGGAAACGGCATCGACGGAGAAGAAGGAGCTCGGAAACGAAAAGTCGCAGCAGGAAGAAGAGACGGCAAGAATCCCTCAGAATCTCGGCTCGTTCAAGGAAGAGAGCAGCAACCTCTCCGATCTATCCGATTCAGAGAAGAAATCTCTTAACGAGCTCAAGCATCTCGTGCGCGACGCTCTCGACAACCACCAGTTCGGTTCAGTCCCCAAACCGGAAGACGCCGCAAGCGCACCGGAAGAAGTCACGATCTGGGGAGTCCCGCTCCTCAAAGACGACAGAAGCGACGTCGTTTTGCTGAAGTTCCTACGAGCTAGGGACTTCAAGGTGAAAGATTCGTTGACCATGCTCAAGAACACGATCAAGTGGAGGAGGGACTTCAAGATCGACGAGCTGGTCGATGAAGACTTAGTGGATGATCTTGACAAGGTCGTGTTCATGCACGGACACGACCGTGAAGGCCACCCGGTGTGTTACAATGTCTACGGCGAGTTCCAGAACAAGGAGCTTTACAACAAGACGTTCTCCGATGAGGAGAAGAGGAAACATTTCTTGAGGACGAGGATTCAGTTCTTGGAGAGGAGTATAAGGAAGCTGGATTTCAGCTCCGGTGGTGTGTCCACCATTTTTCAGATTAACGACATGAAGAACTCTCCGGGGCTGGGGAAGAAAGAGCTTAGATCGGCGACCAAGCAAGCCGTGCAGTTGCTTCAGGACAACTACCCTGAGTTTGTGTTCAAACAGGTAACATCAGATTCTTCTTCATTGTTCAGATTCAGACATGATTGATTATTGTGGTTGAATGTTTTGTTTGGTAAAATTTTCAGGCCTTTATCAATGTTCCATGGTGGTACCTTTTGTTTTACACTGTGATTGGTCCGTTTATGACGCCAAGGTCAAAGAGCAAGTTGGTGTTTGCTGGTCCTTCAAGATCAGCCGAAACCCTTTTCAAGTAATATTTCAAAAGTTTTTTTTTGTGGTTTTGTTTGTTTAAAACTCTTAAGACTCATCTGACACATATTTGAAAAAAATGTGTGACTATAGATACATATCACCTGAACAAGTCCCTGTACAATACGGAGGATTAAGTGTAGATCCTTGCGACTGCAATCCAGACTTCTCATTGGATGATCCAGCCTCTGAAGTCACTGTTAAGCCCGGAACAAAGCAAACTGTTGAGATCATAATCTATGAGGTTAGTGCATTCTACGCCTTTCATCTCGTCATTACTTTAATATGCAATATTCAAAACATTAAATAGTTATTTAATCTCTATGCAGAAATGTGAGATTGTGTGGGAGATAAGGGTAATTGGATGGGAAGTGAGCTACAAGGCAGAGTTTGTGCCAGAAGAGAAAGATGCTTATACAGTGGTTGTTCAGAAACCGAGGAAGATGAAACCGGCCGATGAACCGGTGTTAACTCAAAGCTTCAAAGTGAATGAGCTTGGCAAGGTTTTGCTCACAGTGGACAACCCAACCTCTAAGAAGAAGAAGCTTGTTTACAGGTTTAATGTCAAACCTCTCTGATATTTACAAAAAAAAATGAAACTCTTTTAAACTTAAAAAAAAAAATACAAACAGTGTGGTTTCTGGTATGCTTATGTACGTATATGCGAGTCTACTTTTTCATATAATTTATCATTTTGTGTGGTTTATACGATGGAGCTTTCTGCATCTTTTGCTCTTGTAATCATTTGGGGAGAATATGTTTTACATGACTTTCTGTAATAAAAATACTTTAATAAATCTCTCTACCCTTAATTGATTGTGTTGATACTGAAATCAACTGTATACGGACTAGTTAGGTGTTGTGCAACATCAACGATAAATCATGAGTTGAAATAAATGAAAGAGATTCGTAAGGCTGTTGATTTACACGTTGTAACAACTTCTCGACACTGACATATTGTTGTCTGGAGACTGGAGTGGGTGGAAGTGGTTCAGTTTCACAATTTGTGCCTTGTTTACCCAAAACTTGTTGGCTGTTACGTCATTCAAATGCCAATTATGGTTTGGGAAAAAAATTTCTTTACAAATGAATGTTATTTCAACTATAAACAAAAAGTAGTTTATCCATGTCTAGCATTTCATAAACCTTAATTATATATAAAGATATTATTCTGGTATTATTCAATAATATATTTACAAGAATTATCATCACTGTCAATAAATAACAATGAACAAACATATTTTAGACAATACCAGTCAAGTCCGAGTAAGAGCAAAGTTGAGTGTAACGTTTTGATGTGGGACAAACCAACACAAATCCCCTAGAATATATTTGCGAAGTGATTTATACACATGTCGTCACTACAA
This sequence comes from Brassica oleracea var. oleracea, assembly GCF_000695525.1. Lineage (NCBI taxonomy): Eukaryota > Viridiplantae > Streptophyta > Magnoliopsida > Brassicales > Brassicaceae > Brassica > Brassica oleracea. The sequence continues at coordinate 28,511,021 of NC_027753.1, forward strand.
TCATTTTCGCTGAAAAAAAAATGACATGACACTTTAAATAGATGACATGATTTTAGAAAATAGTGACATGGCATCATATTAATTGTGAGATATAAAATTTCCTTTTAAAAATTTAAAAATTTTTACAGGAATTTTAAATATGGTAATAAAAATAACTCATATATCATCATTAATGTCAGTTTTCCATATAAATATTTATTTATGGTAAACTATTAAATATATTAATAATTTATATATCACAATTAAAATAATAATATATATGTATATATGTATCTCACATTAATAAAAATAAACTAAATAAATTAACACTAATCCAAAAAAAATTTGATAGTTAAATATTTAAAAATTATTTAAATTTATCTGTTCATCTTCATCGTTTAAATTAACAAAAATATTTTTTAGTTTAACTAAAACAAACAAAGTCTCAAATTTATTAGAATTTATATTTATATGTAAATATATATATATATATATATATGTATATATTTAAAATTAATGGGAAATACATATATATATATATATAAATAAAAAAAATAATCATTAAACACAATAATATAATTAAAACTATTTTTATAAAATCTAATTTTATCTTTATTAAAATTTAAATAAAATCAAATTTAAATAGTTATACTAAATCAAAAGAAATAAGATTACAAAAACACATTTATGATTTTTATAACAATTGAAATTAAAATATAAATTAATAATGTTAAAATATAAATCAAAATTTTTTTTTGAAATAAAAAATGTTATGTTAAAAATTACTATTTCTGCGCTTGCCGCAGGAAAATTCACAGTTATCTAGTAAACTATAATTTTGAAGTAATAAAATACTTTCTTTATATCTATATTTTCTTAGATGAAAATTATAAATTTCTATATAATGTGATTTCATTAAAAACAATTTATACAGATAATCTTGATATTAGAAAAAGAAATATTATTTCTTTAAAATTAATGGGAAATATATATATATATATATATATATATATATATATATATTTTAAATAAATAATCATTAAACACAATAATATAATTAAAACTATTTTTATAAAATCTAATTTTATCTTTATTAAAATTTAAATAAAATCAAATTTAAATAGTTATATCAAATCAAAAGAATAAATATGATTACAAAAATACGTTTATGATTTTTTATAACAATTGAAGTTAAAATATAAATTAATAATGTTGAAATATAAATAAAAATTTTATTTTGAAATAAAAAATGTTATGTTAAAAATTATTATTTCTGCCCATGGCGCAGGAAAACTCCTAGTAAAATATAATTTTGAAGTAATAAAATACTTTCTTTATATCTATATTTTCTTAGATGAAAATTATAAATTTCTATATAATGTGATTTCATTAAAAACAATTTACACAGATAATCTTGATATTAGAAAAAGAAATATTATTTCTTTTAAAACATATTTTTAAACAATACAAAAAAAAAATCAAAGTAATAAAAATATTTTTATATATCTATATATTTTCTTAGATGATTACATAAAATAATTAAGTAACATAAATCGATATATGTTTAATTGTCTAAAAATAGTTTATAATTAGTAATATTCAAATGTTTTATTTATTTTTCATATATTAAGTTGACTATAATATCTTTAAATTACAGCAAAAAAATATCGATAATTTATATTTTATTTACATAATATTATTTTTAAATACAATCACAATTTTTTTACTGCTTATTTTTAGGAGATATTAAAAAACCTAAAAATAATTTTCAAAATAAACATCGTTTGATCAAATAGTTACAAAATAGTTTAATGAGGTAGATATATTATATTTTATCATTATTAAAGTTATTTTTTCTTAATATTAAATTTGCTTTTAAATTTTATGTTTTTATGTTTGTAACTTAATAGAACCATAATCAAATAACGAAAGCAAATCTGAATTCTCATTTTTAAGATTATTTAAAATAAATTTTAGTCTACTAGATTCTGGGATGTACGAGACACTGGTTTGGGTTCATGGGTCTGGCGTAAGATGCTGAAGATGAGGACCTTAGCGAAGCAGTTCTTGCGCATGGAGATTCACAATGGACAGTCTACTAGATTCTGGACAGACATATGGCACCCTAGTGGTCGTTTGATTGAAGTTGCTGGTGAATCTGGAACGCAGAAGCTTGGTATCTCTCGATCAGCCCTGGTTTGTGAGGTACGAACACAAACATGTTGGGCTTTCCGTAGAACTCGTGACAGACTACTACGAGAGATCATCAGCTCGATTGAAACTCATCAGCTGAGTGATGCTAGGAACAGTCGAGATATTGTTCTATGGAGAAAGAATGAGAATGAGTTTTGTAATCAATTTTCAACATCCTAGACATGGAAGCAAATTCGAGTGAACAGACCAATCAAACCGTGGAGTAAAGTGATATGGTTCTCTCTTGGAGTCCCCCGGTTTGCTTTCATCACATGGCTGGCAGTAGACAATAGATTGTCAACAGGTGACCGTATGAGAACTTGGGGACAGGTGCAAGGATGTTTGTTTTGTGGAGAGCCAAACGAGACAAGGGACCATCTGTTCTTTGCCTGTCCATATACCTACACTCTCTGGACTGAAGTTGTGGGCACGCTACTGGGAAGACCTCCTGATCCTGATTGGGTAAGCACGCTTGAACACTTAACAACACATAGTTTCAGCTATCTTGGCTACATTCTATTGAGGTTAGTGTTTCAAGCTACAATATATACGATATGGAGAGAAATGAATGATAGAAGGCATCTCAAGAAACCTAGACAACACCACCAATTGGCGAATATTATTGATAAAACTGTACGCAATCGGCTTTTAGCTACCAGATATTGGGAGAAGCAACGCATGAGGAAGCTTATGCAAGAGTGGTACAGAACACATACATAGATCATAGAGTTCTTGTTCAATTTCAGTCTTTAGTCCTTTGTACATAACTATTCTTTTCATTGATGATCAATAAATTTAAAATTTCATCAAAAATAAATAAATAAATAAATTTTAGTCTCTGTTCAATAAATCAAAGGCATAAAGTTATTTAGAATTTATAAAATATTTTAATTATTGTAAATATTGATATGTGCTCATGAGCTTTCAAAAATGTATCAGCTACTTACGCATGTAATCATCGATTTATTTTCTAATATTTGTTTTACAAATATCAACATATAATTTGATAAATATTATGAAAATACATGCACATTTGACTTAATTATAATAAAAAATAATTATACTTCATTTTGAATTTGAAAGAATATATGTAACTCAATATACTCACAGCATGAGTGATTCGACTAATCCAACTTATATCTAAATCATAGATTTAACTACGATAAGAATATATAATTTTATAAGAATAGTAATTTATTTTATAAATATAAATCATAGGACAACTCAAAACATATTAAAAATGAAAATATTAGTTCTTTTGTAAAATTTATATATATGCATGAGACTTCAGAATATTATCGTTTCGTTATATTAATTTATGTTATTTGGAATCAGACACTTTAGTTTACGTTTTTTATTTCATTCTAAGCACAATATATCTTAAGTTATACATAATCTTCATAAAATATATTCACATATCTAAGACAACAACTACCCAAATGCAAATAAGAAATTAATAAAAATTTTAATATATGGAATAAAAATATTACAGTTGAATTCATAGATGCAATCCAATTTACCCAAATGATAATTAAATAGACTGAAAAACAACAAAATCGATTAGATATAACATATATAGAACCATATGTATAATTAAAGTAACATAATATTATTAATATAAATGATGCATATAAATTATAAATTAATTTAAAATTAAAAGTAAGTAGCAATCAATTATTATAACATATTTACTTTTAAAATATTTATATCCGTGCATGAGCACGGTAAAATTACCTAGTTATACACAAGTTTGACGTGGGACAAGCTATCATATTTTCCTCACCTCAGAATTGGACATCTGAATCGTGAAGTTCGTGGAATTGAATAAAACAAGGATTTTGATACATATTATAATGAATTTAACTCACGAAAAATGAAAAATTGCCACACATGTACATAATATCCACAAATCTTTTAAAATGAGATAAACTCATATTTCCTACGTTTCAAATGTCGTTTTAAATTTTTGTACACAAATTAAGAAAATAGTTAGATGTTCAATTTTACAGTTATATGACTATTGAAATTCTATAGTATTTATTGTTTTTCCAAACATAGTTAAGATCAATATTTATTTTGTAAGAAAGTTTTACTCTACACCGACACATAAATTGAAACTAAGGAAGTACTCTCAGCAAAAGATTTTAACAAATACCAACAAAAAATTTAAGACGTTTTGTTCAGCACCTTATCATTTATTGTCGCCTATGGTTAAATACTAAAACTGTAAAACGAGCAAACCTATATACTTATGTTATAGAAATGAAAGTGATCAACCAACCACACATTGTTTTTTTTATATATATATGTCTTTTCGATTGATCCGGTCGGTCCCGGGAAGAACACATTTAATGCTATAAAATGGACTAATTCGAAAGTGTAGCAGTACCTATGTTACATGGAATCGGAAGCGGATACGTGGAAACGGAAGCGTTACGAAGCGCGGAAGCGAGTTTTTAAAAATATTTAGGAAGCGGGTACGTGTTGGAAGCGTATTTCATATATATATATGTTATTAAAAACCATAATAAAATTATATTAAATATAAACATTTTTCATAGTGAAAATTTAGTTAATTATGCATATATGATAACTCGAAAATAAAAATAAGTATGTATAATTACAAAGTAACATATAACAATATATATCTAAGTTATATGACATATATATGGCTTTTAGACTGAAAAAGAAAACAGAGCACATCAATTAATCGATTGAACTCAGCACCAGCTACCACTTAAGACAACACACAACCACGATAAGCTGATTTTTACAAAAAAAATCAATCGATTGACCCACAGCAATTAAATAGTTACAAACAAAACAAACAAGTGAACAAAAAGAAAAACGTAGTTAGATTACTATAAAGAAAACAGAGGAATATGAATTATCTTTTCTTGGAAGTTTACTTGAATTTGGGTTTTATGTTTATAGAATGGACTAAGTTGGGCAACAAAACAAATTTGTGCTCTGTAAGCTGTGTTAATGATACGAACACAGTAAGCTGTTGATGTTACAATAACATCATCTTCCCCGAACATCATCTTCTCTAACGCTTCCAATTTGCACCACCGACGCTTCCACTTTAGAATCATATGCTTCCATTACGCTTCCAAACTCTTCAATTCTGGAATCGCGATTCCAAGACGATTCCAAGCGATTCCGAGCGGTTCCGCTCCCAACTCCGCTTCCGGAGCGAGAAACGCACAACCATGTACGCTTCCATGCAACACAGCGTAGCACACTGTCTGACTTGAGTTTAGAATACCTTCCGACCAATGATAAGAGATTTACTGATTATCTGTTACGCGGCGCATTTAGTGTTATTCAATTGTGTGAAAGTGAGATCTTTTACATCATTGGTAAATTAAAATAAGGGAAAGCAAAAAGGAAGTAAATGAAGAGGAATCGATGAAGAAGCACATGCGACAACTTTGGCTAGTAGTGAATCTGTTCAAATTCCATTCATGGCTGTTACTCTTGTGTCGGTCCATGCATGTCCCACCCTTTTCTATTGTTTGTTATTTATCCATTTTTCATATAAACTCCGAACTGTCTTCGGACCCGACGCTATGATCACTACCATTCTCATACATTTATTACACATTATTCATTTGTAATCATTACAATACATTTTTTGGTAAAAGTCATTACAATACATGCTTGTACTAATTATAAACTCAGCATTTAGCTGCTGTCAAGTTGTCACACTGTATGCGTTCAACTTTCAATATTCTTGATCCAGGGCCGTGCCTGATAATTATTGGCCCACAAGCCAAAATTATTTTTTGGCCTTTTAAATTTTAAAATTCGCAAAAATACTAAATAATGCATCAATGAAGGTTTGAACCATGGTATGTAACTGTGGTATCAGCCGCTTATACCAGTAGAGCTACATGAGATTTCTGTAATTTTTGGCCCCAACAAATATTTATTGTCTCCGGCCCTAAAGCACATGCTTTACTGGCTTCTATTCAGGCCCGGCCCTGTCTTGATCTATCATTTTAATATAAGTCAAGACTCTAGGTTTCTGTTCATATTCAAATATTAGCATAATACTGTCTTTTTCAAAATAAATGACGGAAGTTGATGAAGAAAAAACTAAAGGACAATGACATGTATACTGTTATACTATAGTTAAGATGAAAATATTAGTTTTTATCATCATGGCGAGGGCTGTAGTTATGTATTTAATTATTAGTTTGACAATCATGCGGATTACACTTTTTTTTCTTTCTTTTTTTTAGACTTGATGTTAACTTTAGCCTTAAATTGATTTATGAGTTGGCCATAGCCAGCTAGTCATTATTAGTTTGCATTTGATTCACACATGTCCGGGTATGTGTATTTGGTGCGGATATGTGGAAATCTCGTTGCGGATTCGATTCGAATTTGAATATCCGTTTAAATTATGTTTAAAAAAAATCAAAACATCTAAATATACTTTTAAATTTTAAAAATCCAAAAATAAAAAATAATATACAAAAGTTTAATAGTGAAAAATTAAATACCTAAAATTAATATAAAAATTGGTTTGATTTGGATATTTAGGGTAAAAACATGTAGATATTTTGGATATTTCTGTTATTTTTAGTATTTTGCTATTTTTAGATAAATATTGTGGCTATGTTGGATAATCTTTAGATACTTCCATGTATTTTGAACATTTTATAGATATTAATATTAAAATAATTAATATATTATATATATAATTGTAATTAAGTTATCTACAAATATCTAAAATATTTTGATTTGGATCGAATTTAATTCAAGTTTTTTAGATATTAAAATATTGAATTCATTGAGATATTTTATCAGTTTCAGTTTTAGTTTGATATTAATTTTTAGATCAAATTCAGTTAGGTTCTTTAGATCTAGATATTTTGCCCACTCAGCCAAGTAATTGTCTTTGGTCTTTGCAAATTGCAGTTTAGAAAGAATCCGCTGAAATATATTGTAACCAAAATATATAAATGTTAAATATATAATTCTTTTAATGTCAAATACAATGAATGATGTGCCCTTGATTTCCTCTCTTATCCGAGGACTATAGTCCATAATTCAATAATATGATCCATTAAGAAAACTTTTGTAAAGTATATTTATATTATTAAATGTATATTTAGGAAGACTTTCATTAATATATATCTATGAATAACTTACTAAATTTGTATATATATTTACTAAAATATTCTTAAATATGTATAATATATTCTTAAAGTTTTTTTTTTTTTGTTAACCTGGGGGTATCCCAGGTCCATGGAGAGGCCCGGACTAATCCCCAAGGGGAGGTGCAGCCCACGGATAGACCCTCTCTCCGGGTATTCAAATGGGCCCTAAAGCATATGCCCATATCCGTGTTGGGTGACCAGGATAATTGTGACTTAGTTTCGCGCAGCAGGTGGATCGAACCTGAAACGTGTTGGCGTCTCAGTCCCGTCTCCTTACCACTTGACCACAATCACCCGGTCTATTAAAGTTTTTAAAAATCTTTCTTGAGTGTGCACTCTAATTTTCTAAAGATATTCTACATATTTAAATATGCAAGCCAATTTTAGAAAAATGTCATACATATAAGGAAGAAGTTCTGTAATATACATATATGTTACATTCAAGAAGTCTAATTACACATTTATGAAAGCATTACTGAATTCTATAATTTTTTTACAAATTCAGAAAGATATCGTATATATTATGGAATGTCTTCCTAAACTTAAAAAAAGGTTTCCCAAAATAACTATTCATTTTTTTTTGAAAAAATATTTTTGATGTTTTTAAAATATTTATTTATTTTATATATTTAATAAATAATTAAGTAAAATTATAAATGCAGGTATGAAAATTATTTATCCGTTCAATAAAACTTATTTTGAACACTTTAATCTTTAAAGTCTATTTAAATAAAAAAACTAAAAATGGCTATATATGAGATTTACCCTCATATTTGTATTATTAAAGGATAAATTTCGTTTACCACTTTCATGCTACCACTTCTCATCTTTACCATTACTAAATGAACATTTTCAAAAATATCTTCTTCATTAAGTGGCAAATGCCTCTTATACTCTTGTTCTATATATATATAATAAATCATTATTTAAATAAATAAAAATTAAAAAATTAAAATGTTCTTTTTTTGAATTTTTTACGAAATTGTTTTTTATTTTTTTCAAAATTTCTTTTTGAAAATCAAAAATTATGTTTGAAACTATTTTTAATTTTTTTAATATATTTTTAGTATTTATTTATATATTTATTAGAATCTTAAATTTTACATTCCAAAAACCCTACCCCACTCCTCAACTCTAAACCCTAATTCTAGATTAGTTAACTATAGCGGATATAAGTGTCTTTTACCCTTTATTAAAAATAAGGGTAAAAGTGATTAGTGTAGACATGAAAAGTGGTACTATGAATGTTATATTTGTGGCAATTTCCCATTATTAATTGAGAGCCTTTGAACCATTACGTTAAAAGTTAGAGCGGTTAACGTCGTTGATACCTCTAATGAATAATTAGGTTTGTTAATATATATTTACTCATCAATTAAAAATAAATTTCATTAATTTGATGATTATCATTGACTAAAAAAATTTATATTGGGTTATAAAATCTTTATTAATCTTAATTAATAATTAAATTTGTTAATATATAATTAATCATAAATTAAAAATGAATTTAATTAATTTGATAATTATGTTATACAAAATTAGTTTATATTGGGGGGATTTACCAAATATGACTCAAAATTTGATTTTGATTGCAAAAGTATACCCAAACTTGAATCAAATGCAAAAGTAACCCAAAAGCCTTGTGAAATTACAGCCAGCCCCTTGTGGCCAAAGAAAAAAAACAGAACACATTTTTACGAATATATCTCCGCTAAGTCTTCTGAGTTTTCTGAGATTCTATTAAGTGTTCTGGACGACGTCCACGGAAGTCGTCTGGTATAGTTGATTTTAAAAATAATTTATAAGTTTTGTAAAAAATATTTTGATGAACGAAAAATTAAAATCATGTAATTATAAACAGTTTTAAGTGATATAATTTACGATATAATAAAATTGAATTGTTTTCAACATAGATGAGTGAAAGCAGTGAATCATGATATTCTTTGGTCTAGGGTTTGTCAACATATGTTGTAGTATTGTATGTATTCTTAGGGTTAGATTTTGGAAAGCTTAAATGTTTTTTTGAAAAATTAATTTTGTATCTACATGTGATTATTTCTGTGTATAGTAAACACTTTTTAAGTTTAGTTTGATTTTATGAAGTGTTTAGTTAGTTAATTTAGTTTATGGGTTATGTTTAGGGTCTAGACGACTAACATGTAAGTCGTCTGGGAAGTCTTCTAACTCCCGCTAAAAATATTTTAGTTTCCCGCTAAAAATATGTTAGTTTCCCGCTAAAAATATTGAAGTCTTTGGGCGACTTACAAGTAAGTCGTCTAGTAAGTCTTCTGATCGAAAATATTTAACCTTATTGGAATTTTTGTCTCCATATATAAAAAAATTTATACATTCTCTCTTTTCCTCTCAAATGGCTGCAACAAAAATGGTATGTTCCTCATTCTAAAACTCTCCAACCTCTCTCTAATCTCTTTGAACTTATAAACACCAAACTTTATCTCAATTTCTTGTTTTTGTCTCATGTCTTTCTCACTAGTTTATCTTGTTTTGGGGGTTTTTCATCACATGGTTTTCATCTTCCACTCATTTAAAGGTAGATTTATTAATTTTAGATATGTATTTTGTGTGTTCTATAAAGGTAGATCTATATAATATTCCACTAATTTTCTATTTTTTTAAGCCATTTGAACGTTTTTTGAGATACAAGTTTTTCAGATCTGGATTTGGATATGCAGGTTTTTCAGATCTGGAAGACTTCCAGACGACTTCTAGGAAGTCTTCCAGACGACTTCCAGGAAGTGTTCTGACGGAGTCTTCTCCCATGTCTCCCTTTCATAATAGATCTGAGTGTTTTGGTAAGTTCTTATGTTGATTTTCTTCATTCGATAACCTCCTGTTGCATAAAATTTGTACTTTTTTCCCAAACTAAAACTCTCAAAACCCACTCTAATCTCTTTGACTTGAAAACACTAAACTTTATATGAATTTTTCGTTTTTGTCTCATGTCTTTCTCACTAATCTATCTTTTTGTTGCATGTTTTAATCAGATGGTTCTCATCTTCCACTTGGATATGTACTTTGTGTGTTCTATAAAAGTATGTCTATCAAATTTTCCACTAATTTTCTCTGTTTTAAGCCATTTGAACGTTTTTTGATATGATAGCAAGATTTACATTTCTGGGTTTGATATACATGTTTTTCAGATCTGGATCAAACTTTGGAAGACCTATGGGAACTTCCAGACGATTTCAAAGAAGTATTCCAGACGACTTCTAGGAAGTCTTCTGACGGGGTCTTCTTCCATATCAAGTGGAGTCTAAGCTTGTCTTTGTAGAGGAATGATCTATAATAGTTTTGTTTGTGGTCTGTTTTGTGATTTGCATGTGTACTCCTTTAGTTGTGACTTTTTTTGTAAATTTGAAGAGATATTAATGAAAAAGTTTGGTAAATATGTTCATTTTCCACGACATTATCTTGCCAAAAGTACTTGACATAATTGAAGTTATTGATACAACTTCAATAGCAAAACACAATAACACAAAAAAATTAATCAAATTTATTACAACTAAGGAAGAAGAATTCTCAAAAATTAGTCAAATTCACAAAAGATAAAACATTACATAAATTCAAAGGTAGAACACTTTCATTAGATACATAAGTAAAAAATATATCTTATGATCTGAAAAGACACATTAAACCATGTTACTTGATATTCTTGAAGTTTCGTAACACTTTTGAAAATTAAATAAACATATCTTAAAGTTACTTAACAAATTTACAAAAACTAACGTAGAAGACTTCCACGGATGTCTTCTCAATTAGCTAGAAACTTTACTATGCATGAATGTTGGTAACCTTATAAATATCACCAATTAAGTTATAAATTTCATTCAGTAGCCCCAATATTAACTAATATACATGAATTAACAAAAAAAATTAAAAAGTCTTTATAGTCTTAGAGAAAATAAAAATTTATTAAACATTGACGCAAACAACTTCCACGGAGGTCGTCTGGTAGACTTCTGGGAAATCGTCCATTTAGGTTAGTTTTGCAATTGATTTTTAACCTAGACGACTTACATAGAAGTCGTCCATCTTTGTTTGTTAAAAAAAAAAATCGAGACGACTTACATGTCTAGGAAAATGGGTTAATTTTGCATTTGGCCGGATTGTGTGAGAAATTTGACTTTTCCAGGACGACTTACATGTAGACGACTTACACGGAAGTCGTCCATCCGACGACTTACATGGAAGTCGCCCAAGATAAGCAAGGTTTGACCAGAATCTCGGAATAAAATCATGGACGACATTCGTGGAAGTCGCCTGATGGACGCCTTCCGTTTAAGTCGTCTAGACAAAAATAATTTTTTTTGTTTTATTTTTCAATTGCAAAACTAACCTGAGACGACTTACATGGAATTCGTCTAGGTATAACAAAATATTGATTTTTTTATTTTCTACTGGACGACTTACATGAAAAGTCAAATTTCTGACACAATCCGGTCAAATGCAAAACTAACCCGTTTTCCTTGGAAGTCGTCTCGATTTTTTTTTTAACAAACAAAAATGGACGACTTCCATGTAAGTCGTCTAGAAAAACACATTTAAAAGTTAATTGCAAAATTAACCTCTGCATTGACCAGAAGACTTTCATGTAAGTCGTCTATAGCCAGACGACTTACCCAGAAGTCGTCTACAGCCAGTAAGTCGTCTGGACGAACATATCTGGAAAAAAACTAATTTCATAGTTTCAACCAGTGAGATAACTTGTTTAGCACACAAAATTCTTCTCCAAGCACCAAGAATCTCAAACAAAAGTGACCCACCAAGAATCGTAAGCTTTAATGGCTCTATGAACCATAAAATTTTTAGAATCAAAATCTTGGGTTTTTTTTAGATGAATATGGAGAGAAAGTAAAGAGATGTTGTTTTTGGTTCATAAGAATTGAGAAAGAAAGAGTGTAAATCGATTTTTAGGTGCATTAAGAGCTTCATGGTGGTTGGTGTATTGATGGCAATGGCAATATTGTGAATACTTGAGAAAGATGAGGGTGATAGAGTAAAATATGCATTTTCAAAAAAAAAAAAGTGATGACATTTTCGTGAATAATCTGAACTTTGGGGATGAAAGAGGCAAGTCAAAGTTCCAAAAAAACATGAGTTAGTTTTGTGTTTGACTTCAAGTTTTGAGTCATATTTGCAAAAAACCCTTATATTGTGTTATCTAAAAATTATATACATCATAAATTTTTAGAAGCTAGAGAGATCCTTGTATATTTTTTTATTTTTTTGTTTATAATTGTATGTATACATGAGTGTTTTTAAATTATGAAAAAAAGATACTAATCTTTTTAAGTTTAGTTTAATTATTAAAGTATTTATATTATGATGAAATTTTTTTTATATAAAAAGCATTTGTTATTCAATTTGTTATTCAATTTATTATTAAACATTTTATACGTATGACATGAACAATAACTTGTTCTAATGGTATTTGAATTGATAATATATCTACTCATAAATATTTTTAAAATTATTATGTTCTCACGTGCGGACAAAACATCTAGTATATTCATTGAACATTATAATTATCTTGATGGATAATACATTAACATTACAATCTAAATTTACGCATTTAACTTTCAACTTTCCTTCCAAATAAGGATGATATCAAGATCCTGAAAGAGAACTTCACCCGATCAGAGATTATCTATGTACCACGGACGCAAAATTCAAAGGCGGATAGTCTAGCACGCAGTGCTAGAAAGCAACCGTTTTTTGTCGTTCACATAGATGCAGATCAACCGGTTTGGTTTACAGAGTCAGTATGAGTCTGTATCGTTGATGACAAAAAAAAAAAAAAAATTTCAACTCTCCTTTTCAACTATTGGGGGATTTGGTATGGAGAATTTTCCCAATGCTTTACGAGACAGAGAAAGACATATATAAATAATGAATACATTAAGGTAAATAAAGAAACAAAGTATTGTTCTTGCTTTTGAATTTTAATCACATATTATTCATACACAAAACAGCCCAATGCTCAAAACAGAGCAAACCATTCCAGCAAAACACAAGTACAAAAATAACATTTTACATTTCAAATTACATAATAAATAACAAAATAATCCTTGTTCTTCGTCCTTCCAACTGGGTTGTGGTAATTGACATGTAGTTTCAATTTTTTTTAATCTGGATGTGACCTGTTCAAGTTTCAAGTTTCATTTCAAAGATCAGATATTGGTAGAGTTTTGAACCTGTAGAGCACTTTCTTCTTCTTGGAAGTCTGGTTATCGATTGTGATCACAATCTTTCCCGGTTCACCCACCTTAAAAGATTCAGTTATAACCGGTTCATCGGTTGGCTCAATCCTCCGGTTCTTAGAGACAATCACAGCATAACTTCCCTCTGTGGTCGGCTCAAACTGAGCTCCATAGCTAACATCTGCACCCAACACCCTTAGTTCCCATGAAAGCATGCAAGCCTGCCACAAGCACCACAATGCACATTAATCTTCGTAATTAGCAATAGTTTACAATATGATCGGAATCTGAATGTATATACATCAGAAGCAGGCAAATCTATGGTGTATTTGGCTGCTGGTTTAACTATAGCTTCAGTTACAGTATCTTCAGTGGATATAGGAATATCTTTGCTAAGTCCACCGTATTTAACCGGGACTTGTTCAGGAGAAATGTATCTGTTTCCAACCACAAACATAAGAGCTTAGTGACAAAAAAATATTTGAATTAGGAATTGGTAAAATAATTATTAGTGGTTAATTACTTGAAAATTGCATCAGCAGATTTAGATGGACCAGCAAGAACCATCTTGCTCCTAGTCCTTGGTGATGTAATGATCGATCCGAATGTTTTGTAGTAAGGAATGTACCACCATGGAACATTGATGAACAGCTGCAAAATAAGAAAGGAATTAAAGAAGAAATCACCAGCAGTTTCGGCACGATTAATTGGGCTATAATCCCCTATATATTATTTGTGAAAAATTACAACTTCTTTTTGTAACCACGTGTCATCACTAGGATGATTTTTAGAATTATTAGAGAAATATGTTGGTCCATCTAATTATATAATAAGCTTTTTATTAAACTAACAATAAATTTATTATTAATGTCATTTATTATTTCCTTAAATAAAGATTACGGAATTGCCGAATGTGGCTAACGTATATATGACAATTAATGATTTTGAATAATAAAGATCTGATTAAAAAAATGTATATTCTATCAAATTTGTTTAATTTTAAACTATTAAAATAATTT
>NC_027753.1:28525817-28541229 GCF_000695525.1 Brassica oleracea var. oleracea
AATTGATAAAATATTTTAAATTATAAATTACTAAAATTATTAATCCTACAATGAAAATTTTGTTATCAATAATTTAAAGTTTTTGCTATTAAAGATACACATAATCAAAAAAATATATGAGTAGAAAGCATCATTTAATAGACATTAAAATTAAAAATATACTATGTATGTTAATATCATTTGAATTTAATTACTTATCCTATCAAATTTTTTTAAAAAAATTGTTTGGATTAATAAAATTTATTTATACGTTCGCACCAATTTAATTATTTAATTATATATGTAATAGTTACTGACTTTTAATTATTCAATATATATTTATTATTTCATAATATGTAAGAACATATAATACATAAAATAATTTATATATATAATGTTTATTCCACGCAAGGCGCGGATCTTAATCTAGTATATATTATTTTCGTTAACTATATGGATTATAATATCTTTAATTGTAATTATGTTTTGGAGAATAAGTTCTTCATTGACTAAAGCTGGTTTGTATTAGTGTTATGTGTGTAACACTATTACGTACCTCTCTAGTGGCGAATTCGGGATAATTGTCCTCGAATTGCTTGACGGCACGCCTGATGAATTGCCACAACGCTCTCTTGCCGAGGCCAGGAGCGTTCCTGAAGTCGCTGACGAACACAAACGAAGATTTGGCATCAGGGCTGCTGAAATCCAGAGCTCTCACACACTTCTCCTGAAGCTGAATCCTCCAGTTGAGGAATTTGTTAAGCTTCTCCTTGTCAGAGAAAAGCTCCTTGTTCTGGAACTCACCGTAGGAGCTGTAGATCACGACATGACCTTCTTTGTCCACACCGTGAGCGAAAACCATCTTCTCGAACTCGCTCGCTTCTTCTCCGGCTTCGGCTTCTACGAGCTCGTCGATTTTGATTTCCTTGCGCCATTGGACGGTGTTTTTCAGCATCGTCAATGCTTCTTTAACCTTGAAGTCTCTTGCTCGGAGGAACTTTAGGAGGATCACGTCGGATCTCTCGTCTTGGAGGAGAGGAACTCCGTAGATGGAGACTTCTTCCGGCTCCATAGGCTCTGCCTCGGAGACTACGGTGTTCTCTGGAGGAGTGACGGAGACTATCGACTCTTCAATTGCTTCCACGGTCTTGGTTCCATCTTCTTCAGCCACGGTGTCTGACACTGCTTCTTTCTCCTCTGATTTGGTCTCTGCGGGAGCCACCGCATCAGTTTTTGCCTCCAACTTAATGGCTTCCGGTTTCTCTTCTTCCTTCTTTTCCTCTGTTTTGTCTTCTCCTTTGGTTTCCTCGGCCGGCTTCTTCTCCTCTGGTTTCTCTTCCTTCACCGGCACCGGAGAAGTGAATTCCCGTTTGTTCAAAGCCTCCCTCACGAGCTCTTTAAACTCCGCAAGTGCCTTCTTTTCAAGTTCTTCAGGGGATGGAACAATCACCTTCTCAGCTACGACTGTCTCTTCTTCTTCCTTCTCGGACTCGGCCTTCTCCTCCGAAGCAACCGTGGGAGTCACCTCTTTCTCCAGCACCGGAGAAGGTACAGTCACCTCCTTATCGGTCATTGGTTTCTCCGTTGTGACTACGACATCTGCTGATTTCTGTGCCTCTTCTTGAGCCATTTCGAAATTCAAGAAAAGAAATGGAAGGAAGAGAGAATTCTATAAAGTGAATGAGAGAAGGGAGAGGAAAAGAGAGGTTTTATATAACGGAAGGCAGAAGAGAACACACAGGCTGGTCGGAGCTGTTTTCCGACAGCTCATTTGAACGATTTCTTAGTGGGTCCTGTTCTTTTTCCTCCAACGGCCGTCTTCAGCTTCACGAATTAGTATTAGGGTATTAGCACACTTCCTATTTTTAAATCATTAACCAAATCACTTTTTTTTTTTACTTTTAGTTTTTCCTACTCAACCTTTCCCTAATTAACAATTATATTATTTAATGTATTTATAAATAAATATTCCTCGTATAAGCGATACTTTTTAAATATCGTATATGTTAATAAAATCTGAAACATATTTTGATGATCTCCTTGATTTTTGAAGATATTCTACCTCGCTTTTCTCCACTAGTCTTCAAGATTTACCCGACATGAACCTTTTGTTTTAGTCCTTACTTAAATATCCAATCTTTACAGTCATAATTTCTGTTTGAGATGAGGAAAAAGAGTGGAATCGTTTGAGAAAGAGAAAAGAATGGGGCATGGTCATGTTTTTAATAATTTTTATTTTAAAGTAAAATGTGTCTTCACATCATGACACCATGTTATATCATCACCCAACTCGTAAACATATATTACGAGTGAAAGTTGGAAACGATCATATATTTTCATAGGACCTACATATTTCAAAAAGAATCGCAGATTCAGATATATATATATTATAGTATCAAATATAAAAATATATTCTTTACCACATATCAGCACATATGCGAAACAAATTGTTCGTTTTATGGTTTCGTTAAATTTTTTTTTTTTTCAAATTAATATTAACTTTATTTGATCAAAAACTTTTTACATCAAGTGCATCTGTTTAATGAATCAAAGAATCAATCTAATAATTTATGAAAATATGTCTAGCTTATTTTTCTCCCGGGTTCCAAACCATGTAACCAGTCTTCAAGATGGCCCCTTCCTTTGCGTGAAAGCAACCAAAGGTCTGATTGTTTTATCTACGAACTTTATTAGACAGTGAGCCTCCCGTGGCTGCTCTCCATGGCGTCAAGTATTTCGTTCCCTCCATATTGAATGCATGGCTGCTTGGAATGTATATTGGACTAGAAAGTTCTTTGTTGGAATCAGCCTAGGATTGGAGATAATCTCAATGATATCACTCCAATCAGTGGTGAAACTATCTTGCAACAATCCCTCTGCAACAACCTTCCTAATTTGTCTCGAGTACCTGCAGCTGAAGAAGAGGTGTTGAAATGTTTCTTCAGCTTCATTGCACAGTATACAAATTGTATTTATCCCAGCATTCCACATGCGCATTTTATCACCAGTTGGGAGCCTGTTTCACAGAGCAATCCACGCAAGGAAGGAGTACTTAGGCGTCGAATTGGTGAACCAAATACCCCTGTTCCAACCGCGAATTCTCATGTTTTCTTAGTTGAGAATCTATTGACGAACTTCCCATCAGCTTGCTTCCATAGGGCAAGGTCGTCTCCTGATTGGCAGCCAGACGTAATGTCTCTATCTCATCTTCCACATCATTCAGAATACGAACCCTGTGCCTTCTTCTTCTATGATTGCCAAGTACATCTGCTACCATGGCGTTGTCAGCAATTCCTAAATCAGAAAGACCACGATCACCCAGAACATCTTTGAGACATCCAGGTTTCGACCAGATATCATACCAGAGAGAGGTATGCTTACCATTACCAACCTTCATTTGTAAGAACTGATTTGCTAGATCTTGAAGCTTCAATAGTTTTCTCCATACCCAAGAACGAGATTGTGTACTTCCTTAAACTGACCAGAAAGATCCTTTTCGAATGAAATAGCAATGAATTCATGTACCCACAGAGAAGTTTTCGCAGAAGAAATCCTCCATATTAGCTTCAAGCAAAAAAACTGTATTCATTTCCTTCAGTGGTCTTAGCCTCAAACCTCTCCCTTTTTTTGGCAAACATACATCCGTCCAACTGACTTTTGCTTTTGTTGTCTTGAGCTCAGGTCCTGACCATAAGAAAGCAGAACACAATCTTTCGATCACCTTCAAACAACTTCTTGGTAGTCTGGAAGCTTGTAACCAAAAGTTGGTTAGGCTTATGATAACAGAGCTTATAAGTTGCAACCTGCCAGCATGAGATAGAAACCTTCCCGTCCAAGAACTCATTTATTTTCTGATTTTCTCAACCAGAAGTAAGTAGTCAGTGACTGTCATAACGCTTGGTGAGTAGAAGAAGCCCCAAGTAGCGAACTGGTAGCTAACCTGAAGACAATGGGAATCCAATGTGGAGTTGATCTAATGACTAAGATTTCTAAATTATTTAGTAGAAATCCAAATGGTTGTGAGTTTAATTCCAGTTGAGAAATATTTGTTATCTTAAAAAGAGTTAATTTAAAATGGTTTTGATCTAGTCACATAAGGATGTGCTGGTTTTCAGACCTAAAATTTCTATACATTCAAAAATTGTTAAAAATTTATTGGTTTTAGGGGAAGAAAGATTTGATTCGAGTAAAAACAATAACATGATGATCGACTGCAATTAATTTTTTAACACTCGTAACTAATGATTGAACAGTTTTGATTTTAAAAAGTGTTAACAGTTCAACTCCGCTGTGTAGCAGTCACATAGCTAAAAACATAAAGACCACTTCGCACGTAAAGAAAATTTTGTATTTGTACAACTATAATCAAAATTATATACTGGAACCATTGTTGATGACGTGATTTGTCGACGTAACCTACAATTTATGGGTTATCGATTCTAAATGGATTACAAAAATCAGATTGTGAGGGGAAAATTCCAATAGGTACTACGTTGTTCATCGCTGGTGCCATCTTATTATTGTACATTTGTATTGTATATGTAGCTGTTTTTCCTCCCTCTTCTTTTATAATTAAGCCACTTGCTTTTTTATATATATTTTAACATATGATTGATCACAATATTCAGTACGCATATTAAAAATTTATTATATACGTTTTGATGGAGGCAAATAATCTAAGAGAAATTAGCAGCAATGACCAAAAAATATAATTAACTACGTATCAAAAAGGTACTAATATTTCTTGTATATATACGCCGAGTAGTTTGGTATGAAGCGCATATCAGAAATGCAAAAAATCAAATTAAGTTAAAAAGATCACCACAATGACACAAGATTGTTTTTAGAATTTGTTTGGTCTATTGTAAACATACGACTTGGCGAACCACAAGTAGGAGGCTAAACCAATGGAGCCGAGAGAAGCCAGAAGCCAGTAGAAGTAATCCAAATGAGCCTTGTCCAGGTCGTTATCGAACCAGCTCGTTTGACCAGACTGCCTCGTCACCTTATCAATGAAGGATATTATGAAGCTGCTTAGAAAGTTGCCGACCCCATAAATGCTTAGATTCAAAGCCATACCAATGCTCCTAAGCTCACAAGGGACTTAGTCATAGAAGAGTTCTTGCAAACCCACCATTGTCAGCATGTCCGCGACTCCAATGAATACGTACTGTGGAACCAACCACCACACGCACATCAGTGTTGTGGCATCATCCCGTGCGATTTGGAGCCTTTTGGTCTCGACCAAGGCGGCTACTACCATAGCAAGAATGGAGAGAACCATGCCTGATCCAATCCTCTGAAGCATTGTGATTCCTGATGGGCATTGAGTGAAGGATCTTGCGATAGGGACAAGTAGACGGTCATAGATTGGGATGAAAATGATGATTGTTAAGTTTATGAAACATTGAAGTGTAGCTGCAGGGACTAAGAGTCCTGGTGAGATTGACCTGTCCATTGTGGCTCCCTGCTTTGTGAAGAAAGTGTGGGATTGAGCACATACAATGGCATAGACTAAGCAACTCATCCATATGGGAACAAGCTTAAGCACTGCTTTTGCTTCTTCAATTTCAGCCAAATCACATGAAATCGCCGCCCTGTCAAGGAACCTTCCATAATACATACATAGAGGAACCAAATTGGTATAAGCACAGTTATGCCCTGAAAACATTCTAAAGAAAAGTAACATATCTCTTTATAATGTTACCTGAGCTGCTTTGAGTCATGAACACGGACCATAAGGAGGGTCTGGTTGGGGTTATATATATCTAAACCTGGTTGTCCTCGGTTCCTTACAGCCTCCATAAAACATGACTGATTCTAGCAAAAGGGTTTTTCTTTTCTCCTCTTGCAGTGCTGAAACGATAGTTCTTAGTTCCCAGAAGGAAGAGAAGCAGAGAAAGTAGCATGGAAACACTTGGAATACCAAATCCCAAGGACCAACTTAGGTTCTCTTGAATAAATATAGAGATCAAACGAGTGGTCAACACGCTAATACAGCTTCCAAACATTAACCAGTTAAAGTAAGAGCTTAAGTCATCCCCATCAAGTTGATCAGCTCCAAATACCCTAATACATGGTTTGTAACCGCCATGTCCTATGGCTATAAGATACAAAGAACAGAAGAAGAGGGTCACTTGGAGTTGACTTGGATCTTTGTGGTGAGAAGAAATCATGGTTGAAAACGACAGTTGCCCATGTCCCTATTTGTTTCACCAGATCTTCTTCTTATTAGAAATAAATTCGCAACATTATGACAGTCTTTTAACATGTGCAAGAAAAGTAGTCCAACATACCTATGGTACAAATAATTCAAATTTCTGTAAGAAAAAAAAAACATATGCTTATAAAACTGGAATATATAATTTTTGCAAAGTATTTCACCAAAATATATATATATTATATTTCTTTTTATTGGAAAAACTAAATATAATCTACTAGATTTTTTCAAGTGAAAGTAGAGAGATATTTAAGACGAATTTGTTGCATACCAAGATATACAGAGAAGATGCAACTAGGATAGTACGGAAACGACCGAGAAACGAGTCAGCGATAAAGCCCCAGAGGAGAGGCAGAAACGACACCGTTCCACTCCATGCGTTGACATTCGCAGCAGCTGCAGCCGTTGACTCTCCCAATGGTCCCGTCAGGTACGTTATTAGGTTCGAGGAAATCCCGTAAAAGGCGAAATGTTCCGCCATTTCTACACCTACAAGCGAAGAAAACACAGCGGATTCTGTGAATCTATAAGAAGAGATAACAAAGCTAATATCGTTAAGATCGATATGGGGTTTACTAACCGATGATAAGCCTTGCCGATTTCCATCCTCCAGATGAGGATCTCATGGAATTTTCGGTGGTGCCTGGATGAAGAGAGTCTTCGAGCTCATCGCAGAGGTTTGCCATTGGCTCATTTAAAATAATCATCGTTTTTTGTATTGGTCTTGACCTTTGTATATGGCAAGGTGACAACTTGTATTTAAATATATTTACTACGGTCGCTGGGACATGTAAGAGTACACTATGGTCATTTTCAACCGATTTAGTTAGTTAAACCATTGGGAAATACCGTAGGATAGATAGCAATAAAAAAAGTTTGAGCAGCAAATATAGATTTTAAGGATCAAAATGACCAAAATATTTTATTAAAAATGTAAATATACACTAATACCTCTAGGGTTAACTAATTCAAACATTACGGTTTAGAGTTAGGGGGTGGAGATTTGGGATTGAGATTTAAAATTTTATAAAATAAAAAATTAAAATTTAAAATTTGAAAATAATTTTTTTTAAATAGTTTCAAAAAATATTTTCGAATTACAAAAAGAAAATTTGAAAAAAAATAAAAAAAAATTTCAAAAAAAAAATATTTTTATAGAAAAGTTCGAATTTGAAAACATATAATCTAAAACTATAAAAAAATTATTATTTTTTTTAAATTTTTTAATTTTTAATTTTATTTTTTAATTTTTTATATATCTAGGGTATTAGGGTCCTTTTACCTATTAAATAAAATATTTTGATCATTTTCCTACTTGTGGTCTATTTTTGTGACCAAAACTTGAAAATTGTCTATTATTTACGAGAATTGCCCTAAACCATTTCTATATATTTCTCTATATTTTTATAAAATAGAAAAATTAATAAGATAAATGATGCCTATTCTAGTGTATTTCGTTATGAAAAAGTAATGTTCCTTTATTTTTTTTCCTAAAAATAGTAAGGAGTTGAAGTTGATTTTACAACAAATGAAGTATGTTAGTTACAGATTCAAAATAAAATAAATTAAATGAGAAAACAATTTTTCTGTAAAGGTATGTAGTAGATTATGTGTTTGAATTTAACCATTAAAACATTTATGAAAAATTCCCTAAGATAATTTTTTAGTTTATTTTCACAAAATAGCTCTATAGGAATAAAAATGATCAAAAGAAGTTTTATTAGATGGTAAAAATACTTTTATACACTAAGGTTAAGTGGTTAACTAATCTAGACTTAGGATTTAGAATTAAATATGAGAGTTTTGAAGATATGGTTTCAAATTTTAAAAAATAAAAAAAAATATAAAAATTTTAAAATAAAAGAGGTTATTTTGATCATTTTCCTCATTGAATTCTATTTTTGTGATAAAAACTTTAAAAAAATGTTATTGAGAGAATTGCCCAAACATTTAAGCAAAAAATAATGGCCTACAAAGATTAATAATGTCTAATAGCATATGAAAATCTGATGCTATCCCTCTAACTACTTTCATTGACCTTTTTTCTTCATTTCAATCAATATTATTCCTCAAGATAGATAAAGAGTTTACTTTGGGTTCCTGTATACATACGACTTGGCAAAATAGACAAAGGAAACGAAGGCCACAGAGCTTAGACAAGCAAGTAGCCAATAGAAGTAATCAAGATGTGCTTGGTTAAGGTTGTTAGCAAACCAACTCACTTGACCGGACTGACTTGTGGCTTTCTCGATGACGGCGACCATAAAGCTACTCAAGAAGTTGCCTATGCCAACTACACTAAGGTACAAAGATAGTCCCAAGCTCCTAAGCTCGACGGGTACTTGTCCATAGAAGAACTCTTGTACACCAACCATAGTGAAAACGTCAGAGACTCCATAGAGAACGTATTGTGGGATCAACCAACAAACACTCATTGGAACCGTGGCTTCAGGCGAATCAACTAGCCCTTGATCTCGGGCCGTCTTGAGCCTCTTCATCTCCACCAAAGCAGCTATTACCAATGAAGGAATCGAGAGGAAAATGCCGGTGGAAGTTCTCTGAAGCGTTGTGATTCCTGCTGGTCTATGAGTTATTGATCTTGCTACTGGGACAAATAAACGGTCGTATATTGGGATGAAGACGAGGATTGATAGGTTTATGAAACATTGGAGTGTTGCTGCTGGGACTAATAGTGTTGATGAGATTGATCTGTCCATTGTTGATCCTTGCTTTGTGAAGAAAGTAGGAGACTGAGCATACACAATGCCAAACACTAGGCAACACATCCAAATTGGAACAAGACTCAACACAGCTTTTGCTTCCTCAACTTCACGTGAATCACAAGAAATCGCCGCTCTGTCCAGGAATCTACAGTTTCCAAAACAACTTTTTATTGAAATCTTCTTTCAACTTTTGGATAAAAAATATTGACAAAAAATAGAAAATGTGATTATATTGAAACAAAAATAGACATAAGCTAACAACACATGTAAAACACAGCATCTCACCTGAATGTCTTTGAACTTTCTGTAGGGACTAGATGGTATGTTTCTGAAGAAGTTTGTTGTCGGTTCTTAGCTGCAGCTACGAAAACACGACCAATTCTAACGAAAGGGTTAAATTGCTTTCTGCCTTCTCCTCCGGTGCTGAAGCGGTAAGTGTGTGTTCCAAGTAAAAACAAGAACAGAGAAAGCATCATGGAAAGACATGGAATCCCAAACCCTAAAGCCCAACTCAGATTCTCTTGAACATAGTTAGAGATCAAACGAGTTGTCAATATGCCAGCTGATCTCGCGAAATACGACCAGTTAAAGTAAACACTCTTGGCTTTGGATTCTTTAGGATCTTGTTCATCAAACTGATCTGCTCCAAAAGCCCTAATACATACTTTGAACCCTCCTTCGCCTATCGCTATTAGATAGAGAGCAGAGAAAAATATCGTTATTTTGAGCTTAGAAACGCATGAGACGAGTGTTTCTTGATCTTTACAGAGAGAAGGAATCGTCGCTGAAAACGTAAGCAACCCAAGTCCCTGACCGCATAAAATCAAAAATATTAAAACTAGTTCACAATAAATCTGTTTATAATTTGTTTTGAGATATAAGGCCATAAATATTTTTAGGTTAATTTTAGTAAAAAAATTATTTATAATTTGAGGATCATGCCACGTATAATAGCATTTTAAAATTTGAAGGAGAAATACTAATTTGAAGGAGTTATCAGTTACTTACCAAGATATAGAGAGAAGAGGTTAAGAGAATGGTACGGTAACGGCCAAGGAACGAGTCGGCGATAGAGCCCCATATTAGAGGCAAAAACGCTGCCGTTCCGAGCCAGAAGTTCACGTTTGATGCTGCAGATGCAGTTGACATCTCTAACGGTCCTGTGAAGTAAGTTATCAGGTTAGACGCTATCCCCAAGTAGGCGAACTTCTCAGCTACTTCAGCACCTGCCGGAATATTCCCTTTTATGAGAATATGGTGGGAAATTTAGGTGGCCAACAAGTTAAGTGCTTACCTATGATGAAGCCAGAGGATCTCCATCCACCGGAGGTGGATCTGACGGATGGCTTGCCTCGGAGATCGACAGAGCCATCAACTATGCCGTTTAAAAGTGTAGTTCCGGCCTCGTCAGCAGCCTCAGAGATAGACATTGCTTCTTCCTACAGTTTTGTTCTAGAGTCAATCACAGCGACTGAGATCTGGTCTAGGTTTATATAAAGACATGGTTGATTAAAGTAGTTGGAACGAGTGAGCATTGTCACTATCATGTGACTGTAACTTATAAATAATTCGTTGGATTCAATCATTTTCGATTTCTTGCTTTTGTCCTCAAGCTATCGTATTTGATACGTTTCTTTTTTCAAATCATAACTTTTAGATAATTTTTTATAGAACAAGCTATTGCCATAAAAGCATTAATTAAATTCTTTTACCGACTGCTAATTCAGGAATTTGTTGGTTCAGGTAAAAATACACATGGATGTATGAAAATGTTCCATAAATAGATTGTTCGAATTAGGATCAATAACTTAATAAACAAATATTATTGATCATTGCTGATTAGAAGTAAGTTTTGTATAAAATAAAAATTCGTGTTATCTCTTCAAAAATAATTATCTTATTAAAAATTATATTGCGTATTTTTAGTTGTTATTAAGTTTCACTGAGGATATTTTACTAAAATTATCAAGTGAACAGAACAGGTCTCTAAAATTATAGAATGGTATTCAAAAAAAAAAAATCAAGAATAATTTAGTGTACGTTTACAAAATTCCTCACAATATTCAATTCATAACATGCTACTATGTAAATGGAGGAAGCTCAATACATTAGGCAGATCAGAGGACAATGCTTTAGAAGGTATTTAGTCTGTTGTACACATACGACTTGGCGAACCACAAGTAAAAGGCTAAAGCAATGGAGCTGAGACAAGCGAGAAGCCAGTAAAAGTAATCTAGATGACCCTCGTTCAAGTCATTATCGAACCAGCTCGTTTGACCAGAATGGCTTGTGACCTTATCAATGACTGATATCATAAAGCTGCTTAGAAAGTTGCCGACACCGTAAATGCTAAGGTTTAAGGCCATACCAAGACTCCTAAGCTCACAAGGGACTTGGTCATAGAAAAGCTCTTGTAAACCAATCCTTGTGAACACGTCCGAGAGTCCAATGAATACGTACTGTGGAATCAACCACCACACGCTAATTGGTACGGTGACATCATCTTTAGCGGCTTGGAGCCTTTTGATCTCGACCAAGGCGGCTACTACCATAGCAAGAATGGACAGAAAAATCCCTGTGCCTATCCTTTGAAGCATTGTGATTCCTGATGAGTTATGAGTGAATAATTTACCCATTGGGACGCGTAGGTGGTCGTAGAGTGGGATGAACACGATTATTGTTAGGCTTGTGACACCATGGAGTGAAGCTGCAGGGACTAAGAGTTCTTGTGAGATTGACCTGTTCATTGTGGCTCCTTGCTTTGTGAAGAAAGTATAGGATTGTGCATATACAATGGCAAAGACTAAGCAAGTCATCCATATGGGAACAAGCCTAAGCATCGCTTTTGCTTCTTCAATCTCGTCTAAATCACATGAAACCGCTGCCCTGTCAAGGAATCTGCATCGTTTCCAAGAGAAACTGTCAAACTTTCATTTTTACCACAAACAAAAAAGAACTTTCATCTCAATCGGGTTTTGATTTAATCATTATCCCTCTTATATTTACCGGCTGAACCAAGATGGTGTAAACACAAACGTGGGCTAAGAGTGCTAGATTTTTGAATTGATAGTTACTTCTTATTGGTTATTCTATTCCGATCTGGATTACTATATCACTTCAAATCAAATTTGAGTAATAAAATGTTATTTTGATGTAAAATATAAAAAAATAGAACGTGGGATCCAAGATTCTAAACAAGAAAAACATCTATGTTAACTATGTTACCTATATTCCTTGGAATCTTTGTGAGGTAGGAGAAGGAGGTTCTCTTTCAGGTTATCTACATCAGTTTGCTTTTTGTTCTTCAATGCCTCCACGAAAACACGACTGATTCTAGCAAAAGGGTTTTTCTTCCCTCCTCTTCCAGTAATTACGCGGTAAGAGGTAGCTCCGAGGAGAAACAAAAACAGAGCAAGTAGCATGGAAACACTTGGAATACCGAACCCTAGTGACCAGCTTAGGTTCTCTTGGATGTAACTAGAGACCAACTGAGATGTCAGTATGGTAATACAGTTTCCAAACATTAACCAGTCGAAGAAAGAACTCTTGGCTTTCGCCTCTTTTATATCGTTACCATCGAATTGATCAGCTCCAAATACCTTAATACAAGGTTTGTAACCGCCTTGTCCTATGGCTACAAGGTAGAGAGAGCAGAAGAAGAGAGTCACTTGGAGCTCTTGGGAATGAATCATGGTTGAAAACGTCAGCAACCCAAGTCCCTGTGTTGTTTTGTTTCATCACATCAGTTATTTTAAGGAACTTTGATAATAAAAACATTTTAAGAGGAGATTAAATTGTTATATACCATGACATATAGAGAAGATGAGATGATGATAGTACGGAAACGACCGAGAAACGCATCAGCTACAAAGGCCCAGATAAGCGGCAGAAACGAGACCGTTCCACTCCAAGCGTTGACATTAGCCGCAGCTGAAGCTGTTGACTCTCCTAATGGCCCCGTCAAGTACGTTATCAGGTTAGTCGCTATACCATAGTATGCGAATCGCTCAGCCATTTCTACACCTACAAAAATCATTAATGAACACGAATCAGAACTGCAAGAGAATCAAAAGACTATCATTTAGACTTTTACTTACAGATGATGAGCCTAGCAGATCTCCATCCACCAGAGGAGGATTTTACGGCTGTCTTTCCAAGCTCCTCCGCCGCGACGCCGGTGTTAGACATTGTGTTTGTTTGTTTGGTTTTTTTTTTTTATGTTTGGAAATTTATAAAGACATAGAAATTGCTTCTTGTAATGGTTTTGTAATGCATGTGAGATGTATTAAATGAAGGTAGTCGGCAGGTTATATTGGTGCATAAGATAACATTTAAATAGTTTTCTCGTGCAGCGGATGGTGCTTTCTTTTATCTTTTTGTTCGAAGTCGTTGCCTCGTTGGAACACGTTCTTGTCTTTCGTCAATCATTAGAACATGTTCAATTAGTCGAAAATAATTAATAAGAAGCCCGCGTTAAATGGTTTCTGTTTTATATATGAGCAGCTGGTGTTCCAAATAGATATAGTCAAACAGACTAACTATTTTGACATAAAAAGAAAGTTGATGTGACCACCACAGAAGAGCACAAAAGATAAGCCAATTATGTACCTTCCATTATTTGTGAATGTGTATTACCAATATTTAAAAAATTAAATAATAATATAAAATACCAAAATAATAGTTTAATTAGTTCTCTCCCCACAATTACCAAGATAATTGTGATTTAGTCTTTCAACGCTAGGACTTGACATTTTATCTGTTAAATTTGATTCGATTCGTTATTCGTTTCGATTCGATTCGAAAATTTCAGATATCCGTAAACCTTCGAAACAAAACAAATACTAAAAATCAATATCCGTTAAAATCGAAGCAAATCACAAATATTAAAATTTTGGGAAGCGGATATCCGATCCGATCAGGTAATATATAAATACATATATATCTTGATTATATTTAAATTTTTAAAATATATAAAATTATATAATTGTTATTCTAACGTATGATTTGACAAATTTTATTCACATTATTATTTATATAAAAATATTACATAAAAGGAAATGAATAAATTTATGACAATTATAATTTTTTTCTTAAGTTTTTTCTTATTATAATTGTTAACTAAGTTTAAAAAAATTTATAAAATACGTAGATTCACTATTTCTTTTAATTTTTATCTTATATATCATGCAAAAAAAATATTTTATGAAACAAATTTGTATCAAATTTTTAAGATTATTTGCATTAATCAGAACATATGAGATATCCGTAAATATCCGCAAATATTTATTTATTTTTCGGATATCTGTTTTTCCGAATATCCGTATTTTTCCGAAGCAAAGCAAATCGAAAAATTATATATCCGTGTCATACGAAGAAAATCACAAATACCTTCAAAAACCCGAATATCCAATCCCTGTACAGGCCTATTCAACACTTCTCGACTATGGATATTAAACATGCTAGGAATATCTCTTACTTGAAGTAGAAATTGTTGATCTTAAATTTTCCAATGATTTTGTCAGGTATGTTATTGGGTAAGACTGGCCCTGAATCCAAGTAAAACCACGCTTCGCCTTGCCACACCAACATTAATATTTTTATTTATCGGCCTTTATTTTAATCTACAGTTAAAAATTTTGATTATAAACTTTCATCCCATGAAATCAAGTCCTTTCTTCATTGATTTTGTTAGGATCACAAGCTCGAAACCTCGATCACTCTCAATCTCTCACTCAACGCAATACTTCAAAAAACGTAAACACAAAAGAATGACACAAGACGATTAACGAGTTTGGGCCCTCGATATGAGTAACAATTCTACTTCTCGAGTTGATCTTTCTTAGCCAATTCACTATGATCTTGC
This sequence comes from Brassica oleracea var. oleracea, assembly GCF_000695525.1. Taxonomy (NCBI): domain Eukaryota; kingdom Viridiplantae; phylum Streptophyta; class Magnoliopsida; order Brassicales; family Brassicaceae; genus Brassica; species Brassica oleracea. The sequence goes on from NC_027753.1 coordinate 28,540,603, forward strand.
TCTCCTCAGGTGAATCAAATCGAATAATCCCTCTTTTCTCACAGTAGAACTTAGCTCACAAGAGAGAGAGAGTTTATTACGCACATTAAGTCGATTTTAACCCACCGTAAACCTTGGGCTAACCGCCTTGCTGAACCGGATAAACCACCCTCTTCAATCTTGACAGCTCAAAATTGACATAACCAGTCTTGGTTTAAGCTAATCTGGATTGACTATCATCATCAAAGCACTACAGATTTGTTATTCAGTTCTTACTTTCTAAAAACCCATTACCTGTCAGGCCCAACCTTTCTATATTTTCATTAATTCGAGGAAAAAAAATATCATGTGCATGTATTTCTATTAATTTATATTGTTCCTCGGAATTTCCTCGGAATATTCTGAGAAAATACCGAGGAACTAGTGTTTGGGGTTTCAAAACATCAATTTTTTCTGCCGTATTTCATTTCTTATACAATTGTAATGCATACCATTGAGGATTCTTTGTATAGATGAGCATAAACCATGAAATAACAAATTTCAAAACGAATTGTAAGTATTCCCTTTACCGTTCATTAAAGTGTATAAGTGTTTCTCTTATGTTGTGGGGATTTCGTTCATACAATCGGAAAAGTGTTTATTATAGGG
>NC_027753.1:28541575-28544975 GCF_000695525.1 Brassica oleracea var. oleracea
ACCTGTTAGTTTTAGATAGCGTTTGTATATTTGGAAACGCTATGATAGAATAGTATAATTAGAAACGTTATGATAGCTTATGTTTAATAGCAAAATAATTAAAACGTTATGTTTGGTTTTTTAAATCTCTTAACCCTAAACAAGTTTTTAAACCCTAAACTCTAACTATAAACCTTAAAACTCTTATATTCTCATACTATAACTTCAACTTTTGAATTTGATCTCAAACTTATTCTTTTTAATTTTAATATATAACTTCCAAACACACAAACCTTAATTCTTCAATCAAACTCTATACCCTAAATCCTAACATCAAACATATATAAACATAGCTCTTAAATTGAATCACAAAGTCTAAATCATAAACATATAAACTCTAAAGCACAAAACATATATTTTGTATAATAATTTCAAAATCATAACACACAGCTCTTAAATTTGTGTTAAAAATACTTAATATAACTCTAATTATTCAAACCCTATTATGAAAATTTTGAAAATCATAAATCTACAAAATCCAAATCAAATTTATGTTTCAAATGTTAAATTATAATATCTAATCTTTAAATTTAGAAAAATTCTAAAAGAATTAAAAATAAATGTAAACACATTAAACTTTAATTTAAACTCTAAATCATAAATCAAACTCCAACTTTTTAATATACACAAACCTTAAACAAAAAACAATAATGTGTACTGAAGAAAAACAAAAAGTTGTCGAAGAAAAGGTAAAAAATAAAAAAGGCTTTTCTATTGGCCAATACATGAATCATCTGGATTGCAATACAAACCCTTAGATTAGTTTAATCTAACGACCATAATTCATTTGTGCTTCTCTTCTTCTTTGTTTCATTTTCTCTCTTCCTCTCTCTCTCTCTCTCTCTCTCTCTCTCTCTCATACCTCTTCCCCTTCCCCTTCGAGTCTTCTCTGTTTAATCTTCTCTTCTTCTCAACTATTTTTTCTTGAAGTTTGGATATTGAGTTTGATTTAGCAATCCGCCTTCGACTCGGCCTCTGGTGCCTTCAACTCCGCCTCTGGTGCCTTCAACACTGCCTCTGGCGCCTTCAATTCCAAACTCTGCTGCTGCGTTTGTCATTCAAGATACATTTCTTTTACTCTTTATCAAAATTTAATCTCAAACCTCTCTCTCGTCTCTTGTGTTTCCCTTTTTTCCAATTATCCAGATTAAACAAAGTAACGAGACTGTTGGGACAGGTGGGGAGAGCTTTCTCAGAGATGAAAACGGCAACGAAGCTCAAGCACTACCGTCTTCAATTCCAACCTATCGTGTTTAGTCTACTATGACGGGCGATGATACATCGCTTTATAAACCGCTATAGTATCCTTAGATTGTGTTTTTCGTCCGCTAATAAAAGCCTTTTTTCTTGTAGTGAATATATTTGTTAGACATTATGATTTCAAAAGATTTATGAAATACTATCATGACACATACATGTCACATGTGATATACATGTACATACAGTATATATAGATATCTAAATATAGGAAGTTAGTAATACGTGTTTTGAGCTGATCTTGTGAACATGTTATACAGTCATTTTGTAGCTAAAGTTTTTCATTTTGATATGCTTTTATAAGGCAAAACAGACTAATATACAGTATTACCATATATTTAATAATAATAAAATATTAATATAATGCTTTGTCTCATTTGCCAGTTTGAAGTGCATCATATTTAAATTTGTCATGCTCTGGTATTGAGCAAATTGCTAAGATTTTTGCAGTTTTATATTTTTCCAACACCTAATTTGTAAATGACCAAAATTCTTGTTAAATTTAAAAATTTTTAAAAAAAATTGAAATGATTAATCGATTTCCTAAGAATAGTTGTTAACTTGTTATAATGTGAAATAAACTCAAAATTTGTCTTAATTACTGTTCGTAATATTTTTCCAATCCAAAACTGCAGATGAATGTAAAATCTCTATTTCGTAGATTCTGAAGTCCATTTCGGAAATGTAAAAAGTTCAACTCAGCTGACTAGGAGTTTGATCTGTTGTAGACATACGACTTGGCGAACCACATGTAGAAAGCTAAACCAATGAAGCTGAGAGAAGCCAGTAGCCAGTAGAAATAATCTAGATGAGCTTTGTTCAGGTCATTATCGAACCAGCTCGTTTGACCAGACTGGCTCGTGGCTCTATCGATGAAAGATATCATGAAGCTACTTAGGAAGTTTCCAGCCCCGTATATGCTTAGATTCATAGCCATACCAACGCTCCTAAGCTCACTAGGGACTTGATCATAGAAGAACTCTTGTAAACCCGCCATTGTGAACCCGTCCGCGACTCCATAGAGAACGTACTGGGGAACCAACCACCAGACACTCATTGGTATGGTGAGGTCATCCCTTGCGGTTTGTAGCCTTTTGGTCTCGACCAAGGCGGCTACTACCATAGCAATAACGGAGAGGAGAATCCCTGTGCCAATCCTTTGAAGCATTGTGATTCCTGATGGGATATGCGTGAATGATCTTGTGATTGGGACGAATAGATAGTCGTAGACTGGGATGAAGACTATAACTGATATGTTTATGAAACACTGGCGTGCAGCTGCAGGGACTAAGAGTCCTGGTGAGATTGACCTGTCCATTTTGGCTCCTTGCTTTGTGAAAAAAGTAGGAGACTGTGCATTCACAATGGCGTAGACTAGGCAAGTAATCCATATGGGAACAAGCCTAAGCACTGATTTTGCTTCTTCAATTTCAGCCAATTCACATGAAATGGCTGCTCTGTCGAGGAATCTGTAAAAATCATAGAGGAAATGACAAAACTATTGTTATGAGAATTTGTAACAAGAACTGTTATGACGAAAAATGCGGAAATTGATTAAAACGCGATACAATAAAGAGATTTAATATGGTTCCATGCAAAAATCTTATTATTTGAGGTGATTTCAGTGTACAATTAGTGTAACACCCCTGAACCGTCCTAAGCATAGGTCGATCCACCTGCCAACAATCAAACAAGAACATGACCGATGGACGATCCATACCAAGGGTTGGAGATGAAAGGCCAACCGGCCAGCCAACAATCAAACAAGAACATGACTGACCGTCCAATCCAATACCATGGTCCGGAAGCGCTACGTGACGGGTTAGGAAGGATCCGGTCAGAGTCACAAAATTTACTCCACGATCTCGACCAGTTCATCCACTAACTCGTCCCGCTGCGTCAAGGCACAAGGCTTTGCAACCCGTACCTAGAGTTAGCGTTTTCCGTTAGATCGAGGCCTAAGGCTTTTCAACCCGTACTACGACCTAACGTTGTGTTAGACCGGACTAGTCAAATATCAGAGTACTCATGAAGCGCATATAAAACAATTACTTTTCTTGATTTAAGAAATATTCATACATTGAATAATTCAAGACTGGGCCCG
>NC_027753.1:28545314-28551222 GCF_000695525.1 Brassica oleracea var. oleracea
GCCAACGTCAGGCCTACACTAACAAAATACACACCAAGCCTAATCCGGTACCTAAACCAGACTTAGGACTTAATATCAGAACCTGCAAACAAATCAATCAACAACCACAACCACAACAATAATAAGATAGTAACTACCAATGACTCGATCTTACTCGTAACACCGTATATCGGTGCTACATTAACTCGAGGGTTCCATAACCCTCTAAGACACACTAACACAACACTCTAACCTGGGTCCTGGTGACTTTGTGTTCCTCCCCTCTATCGGCAATATCATATCTCCCTACCACAAAGGCCAGAAGAAGGAACTTTCAACCGACCGCGGCCCACAGTCCTTCGGGTCACCCGCGACAGCCCACAGTCCTTCGGGTCACTGCCACATTACACCATCGTGTAATACTCAGCCATAGGACATGACCCCGTTCGTCTGAATCTTCTCTATCCAGCGAATAAGGGGTTTCCTTGAACCCGCTGGGTACGAGGGCGAGAAAACACTAGTCCACCCGAAAACATGCCTAGCATGGGCGGGTTTCGCACCTGCTGTCGGCATAACACACTCGACACAATTATCCATAGGAAAGACCTAAGGGACAAGACTCCAACCCAAAACTAAACAATATATAGGAGTTTACGACAATATCAACCAATACTCGTAGTCCAGCCTATATGGCATAGGACCCGTAGTATCAACATCACAACCAGGAGATCGTCCTATATGGCCAAAAGATCCCTAAACAACAACATTATCACTAAACAACTCAACCAATTAGTCACTCCCTTACCAAGAGATGACTAACCTCAATCAACAAGATTAATTAAACGAGCAAGCATTTAATTAAATCTACTCAATCAACCTACTACAATCAACCCGTTACCCAGATAGTTCGGCCTCCTGCTACGACACTTCCTTTAAAGATAACGGGAACCTGCACTCAACCATATCAACACGCAAGAATAGAAAACATGATGCATCCTAGCCCTAGTCCTAGTCAGGTTATCAACTCAGTCTTATAGCTCGTGCTAAACTGAGTCCGGTTTATTAAATAACCCCAATGACTCTACCATGCAACAGCGTGAGCATTCTACTCTGTATGCGACTCGATCTTCCCTAAGTTCCAAGTGGAACTCTCAAAACTACCGTAAATTCACACAAAACCAACTCACAGTGTTCTAGGCGAGAAGCAGCTGGTTGATCGGAGAGGACTTGGCCAAAACCCAAGGGACGCCTTGATTGGACTGGACTGGACTCGACTTGGACAGAACCTCCTTTAGCTCCTGGACAGTTCTTCGGACTTTCCGGCGGAGTATCGAGCTGAACTTCGACTGATCTGAACCCGTGGATCTGAACTAACTTCGGACAGCACTTCCGCTTGACCATCAAAGATACTGACTGCCTTGGACGGACTGATTTGGATAGAGCTTCCGCGTCACAATCGTAGAGAATCGTCGATTAGACGTAACTGGCCTTCGCAGTGGAGTCTCGGTCTTCAGAATCGACCATACTCTAGATCGACCACTTTCTTTATCTCTCTCTCTCAGCCCACGTTTGGAGTGACTTCCCATCTGAACTGGTCTTCAGTTGAACAGAACCTTCCCTAGGCGCTAACTCGAAATCAGTAGAGAACTGATCTCTAAAGCTCTCTAAAACTCTCGAAATAGCTTGGAATCACTTGCTTTCTTTTTCTACTTCTCTCTCACGTTTTTAACTTGGTCTGGACAGGTCTGGATGTGATGAAATGAGCTGGGTCGTGGGGTATTTATAGGATACAGCAGCCAATCAGATTCAGGTTAGTGGCCGCCCGTGTGTCGCTTCGCATGGCTCCGGACGCATGCGCGGCGGCACCTTGTGCTCCACATGGCTGGTTGCATGTCCTGGACACATGCAGGACGCCACCACTCCTCCCAGATGTCAGGCTGCATGACTGGAACTCATGCAAGGTGCCACAACATCACACACATGGCGATCAACATGCTTCGGTTGCATGCGCAGAGACACCTCGTGCTTGGTCGATCCACCTCGTGCTTCTACATGTCAGGCTGCATGTACTTGTTCCATGCACGGCGACACCTCGAGCTTCTGAAGACACTCAACTGGTAAGATGGTAGTTATCACGTCCTGGCCATATACGTAGAGACACCTCGAGCTTCTTGGTCGGTTTACGCGATTTTTGACCATTCCGGCAAATTTCTGACTCGCGATCAATCCCGAATATTTTTCCGCTCCCGTTCTGATGCTCTAAATATTTTAATAGACACCAGATGAATTCTGATATCCTGTAAAAATATTTCCCGAGCCTTCGGCTTCCTCGAAGAATTCCATAATACTGAAATTAGGGTTTTCGCCCAACTACGGGTTTTCCCATCGTGTTTTGATCCTGTCGTGCTTGCTTCCCGTCGTGCTTAATTCCCGTCCTGCTTCCAATGTCTTCGAAATAATATTCCGCTGATACGAAGTTTCGCGGAAAACTTCGTGCTGAAGAAACGTCATTCTTCCCGAACGTCGAGCTTCTAAACCGTCGTGCTTCCAAAAATGTTGTGCTTCCAAAACGTCCTTCACATCAATCTAAGACATCTTCTAACTATGGTCGAGCAACTTATTCGACTCATAGTTCACCCACGATCACTTTTTCGCCCACCTTGTACTTCAAAGCTTCTCAATTGATCCTTATCGCCTAAGACTCGACCACCACAAAGATACTCGACCATTCTCTCTCTCTTTTTTTTTTTTTTAACGGGTTTCTACAATTAGGGTCAGAAAAATAAGAGCGTTTTCCATTCTAAAATTCTATTAATGATAGATTCTAGGGCTTAGACATAATAAAAGTAACTAAATAGACGTTATGACTCGTTGTTTCTATCAGGTCACAATATATTCAAGGCATATCAACAAAAACTAAGATGGTATGATTTTAAAATAGAACTTTTGTTACCTGAATTTCTCAGAACTCTGTTTTGCCAGGAGAAGGAGGGTCTCGTTTGGATTAGCTATATCTGGATTCTGTTGTCTTCTATTCTTAATTTCTCTGGACCAATTCTAGCAAAAGGGTTTTTCTTTCCTTCTCTTTCAACAGTAAAGCGGTAAGAGGTAGTTCCAAGGAGGAAGAGAAGCAGAGCAAGCAACATGGAAACACATTGAATACCAAACCCTAAGGACCAGCTTAGGTTCTCTTGAATGTAGGTAGAGACCAAGCGAGTGGTTGTTATGCTAACACAGCTTCCAAACATCAACCAGTTAAAGTAAGAACTCTTGGCTTGTCTCTCTTTTAGATCATTTCCATCGAATTGATCAGCTCCAAAAACCTTAGCACACGGTTTGTAACCGCTTTGTCCTATTGCGATAAGAAACAGAGAACAGAAGAACAGAGTCACTTTGAGCTGGTCCGAATCTTCGGAGTGAGAAGGAATCATGGCTGAAAACGACAGCGACCCGAGTCCCTGTTTGTTTGTTTTGTTTCATCAAATCATCAATAATGAATCTTTCAGTGATAAAATAATGTATAAAATGATGAAAATGTTACATACCAAGATGTAGAGAGAAGATGAGATGATGATAGTACGGAAACGACCAAGACACCCGTCAGCTACAAACGCCCAGAGAAGTGGAAGAAACGCCATTGTGCCAATCCAAACGTTCACATTCGCTGCAGCTGCAGCTGTTGGCTGACCCAATGGTCCTGTCAAGTACGTTATCAGGTTTGATGATACCCCGAAATAGGCAAAACGCTCGGCCATTTCCACAACTACACAAAGCTCAACAACAACAACAAAAACAAAAATGAGTAGCCAAAGTTTCAAGGCAATTAATGAGGAACTTGATTGCATTTGCTTACAGATGATGAGCCTCGCCGACTTCCATCCACCGGAGGAGGATCTGACGGCTTTGTTTCCGAGCTCAGCCGCGGAAGGGTCGGTGGAGATAGCCATTGTGTTTGATATGTTTACTATTTAGAAATGCAGACAAAGATCTTGTATTGTTATTGCTATATAAAACAGTCAATTAGCCTCAGCTGTCAGGTCGACAAAGCAAAAAAAAAACAGATTAAAAAGTACCTAACTCGTGTTGGATATTTATTTTTTCTATTATTTTTCTTATCGGTGTGTTGTTGGAATGTTCGATTTAGCCAAAATTGTAGATTTTAAAAGCAATAATTGGGGTATGCGTGCGTTCACGAGTTGGCCTATGCGTTGCCTTATTGCTTTCTTCTCCCTTCTTTTTAAGTATATAGCGTATTTGTTATAAATCAATTGGTGGATGTTCATAACCGGTCCGGTCTATAACCGGTCCATACACTTAAAGAGAGAGACGGTCCAACCCTAGAGAAAGAGGCGGCCGCGAGACTTGGAGAGGAAAGAGAGGCGGCTACAACTTGCATATTTCCTAATTCGTTTATGTTTATGATTTGTAATCTTTCGTATTATTGTATTTTTATTTATCTCTCTTGTAACCCCTATATAAAGGAAACACTTATTCATTAATAATATACAGAAACCTACAGTTCTAAATCCTAAGTTTCACAACACGTTATGAGCACGATAGCCTCTAACACCCTGAGCCTAAAACCAAATCGCTAAAACCCTAAAACCCTAAATGAAAAGGAATCTGCCTCGGAACTTCGAATAGGCTGTTCTCCCAAACCGAAAGGACCCAGAAAACGATCAAGATATCAAATCGAAGCCCTGGCCGAGAAGAATCAGTCAGTGCAAACCGCTTGTCGATCTGACAACCGACGCGCCCTCACGCACAGATACAGTGCGCACCGATTTGCTTTGGAAACCAAATCCGATTCCAACAAGGATTTTCTAGCCGAACTCAACTCCTGTGCAAGATACTCCGTTCCAGCTCGTGTCCAGCTCGCGTCCCGATCGTGTCTAAGCTCGAGGTTCATTATTGGTGGTCCGGTTTCTACAAACAACTAAACTAAAGGTATTTCGAATTCTAAGAACATAATGAATCGAATTTGGTTGATTGTAAAGAATGAAACCCTAACATATAATCTCTAAGATGAAAGCCATAGGATAATAGATCAATCCCTAAGCAAGTAAATCGAAGCTCTATAAGTTCGATCTCCAAACCCTAAAAATCGAGATTGATCCATTGATCAATTAAAATCAGAACCTTAAAGGTTTTGAATCTCAAATCAAATCTTTTTGATCTAAGATCAAATTTTCGAAATCCCTAAACCCTAATTCGAAAACTATTGATTAATTAAAACTGATTGATTGATTGATTGAGATTGAATTTGATCATCCTGAAATTGAAATTGCTTGTTAATAAAATCGAAACCCTAAAACCCTAATCTGAAAATCAATTTTGATTGTTTGAAATTGAACATTGATTGGTTGATTTGATCACCTAGAACTATTGTTAGGATTGTTCAAACTCGAATCTGATTGTTTGGCTTGTTTAAACTAAAACCCTAATGACCTAGTTTAGATTATTTTAAAATCAAAATCTGAAACTACATATTAGGTTAAACTGTTCTAGACTTGATCATACTCGTGGCCGTGTGGCCTTGTTGCATTCATACCATAACTTAATCACATTGATTGATTGCAATTACACTTAGAACTTATTCTAGGAATGGTGTTGAATTGAATCAAATAGCCGTGTGGCTTGATCTTTGCTTGGCCGATAGGTTTGCTTGTTTTGATTGCATCATGAACTGATAGAAACAAACCATGTTAGGATTGCAATTACACGACAAACTAAATGCTGTTTGATTATTTGAACATAAAACCCTAATCGTTTAAATATTAAAAATTATTCCTAAAAGATCTAAAAATATTAATCTATAACTTCAAATGTCGAAAATCAACAACCTTGATTTCGCTGCCCTAATCTATCTGGAGACAATTACCTTCAGTGGGCGCTCGATGCTAAGATCATCCTGAAATCCAAGGGACTC
>NC_027753.1:28551485-28552061 GCF_000695525.1 Brassica oleracea var. oleracea
TACGGTGTGGTGAAAGTATTACGGAACATGATATGCTTGAGAAAACCTTTTCCCCTTTCCATGCAACCAATGTGTTGTTACAACAACAGTACCGAGAGAAAGGTTTCAAAACCTATGCTAATCTTATTTCTTGTCTCTTGCTCGCTGAGCAGAACAATGAATTACTAATGAGAAACAGTCAGATGAGACCACTTGGATCAGCTCCACTACCTGATGCACACGCTACAGAGGACAATAAAGAGTCCAACCACGTCCAAAGAAACGGCAAGCATGGCCATGGTCGATACAAATCGAACGGACATGGCGGCGGTCGAAGATCCTTTGGCCGCGGGCGAGGAAATGGTCGAGACCATGGACGGGACCGTGGCTCATTTGGACGAGGCCATGGTCGTGGCCGTGGATCTTCTTTCAAACCCCAACACTCGACTAAATCAGAGAAATACGTGTGCAATAGATGTGGAATGAGCAATTATTGGGCTAAGACTTGTAGGACTCCCAAGCATCTAGTCGACCTCTATCAAGAGAGCTTGAAAGGGAAGAATCCTGAAGCCCATATGACTTACCAAGATGATGAAA
>NC_027753.1:28552103-28633618 GCF_000695525.1 Brassica oleracea var. oleracea
GTTGTCTAAAAAAAAAATGAGGATTGATTTCGACATTTGTAATCTAAATTCTATGTTCTTTGTTTTGATGTTTTTCATTTCTATGAACTTGTTTTATTAAAACTTAATAAAAGGAATGAATGATTTTTGAAAACGCCAATATGGTTTGCGGGTATGGTACACATTAAGGGCTATGGCCAGATATGTATAAGGGCAAGCATTTAGATGCTTTATATTCACCCAGAAAAACCCATTGAGATTATATAGAGATATAAGAATGAATGGTTTTCATATTGAAACAATGGGCGAAGGAAACAAAAAGCTCCTTCAGATATATGTATAAAATCGCCCAAGGCCATAATGAGTCCTAAATAACTATACATGCATTCTCTATTGATCTAGACTATGCCAAGATCAGTATGATAGAGGCAATAGTCATGGTAACCAGAATGGTTTACCCACGAATTATACACTTTATGGTATGACCGGATTGGTCATCCTGGTCCAAAACATGATGCGAAATTGATATTGGAAAGGGCACAAAGAGTTATCCCATAGAATCTCACGTGTGTAGCATGAACACAAGGGAAACTCATTAGGCCATGATGTCCCAAAGCACTTAAAGATTATAGTATGTCCATGAGGGGGCAGTGAGGACAAATCCGCACATGTCCATACTATATATAGCTTGGCTGAATCCTTTTATAAATCTGTATTAGCCATTACCCATAGGTCCAAACTCTCAGTCCAAGGCTTGGGGCACACGAATTTACATGCATCTTAACTAATAAGCATCAGACCATTAAGTGAGCATAGATATTCCCATCTCAAATTTATTACGGGTCATGAGCCAGACATATAACATCTTGAGATATATGGATAAGCCACCACAAATATATGTGCTGTCTAAGATGGATCCTTAGAAGAGGATGAGGATGGGGATATATGCTGGATATGAATCTCCCACAAATAATGAAGTACACTGAGCCAAATATGGGTGATCTATTTAGTGGCCAAGAACACGGATTGCAAATTAGGGGAAGAAAATAATAAGATGGTAAGAGAAACAGAATGGCATCGACCATCATTGTCTTGGAAAGATCCTCGGACTAAAGAATGTGAAATAGACGTCCAAAGATTATACATTTACAAAGCTATCTAATCAAATGCCAGACACATTTGCTGACCCGGAAAATAACTAAGTCATATATAAACCAGCTTGTAAAGCACCAACAAAATTGATGTCCAAGAGAGACACAGTCAAGTTGCTACAGAGTCTATACAAGATAGACCAATAAGTTCCAAAAGATAAGAATCCTCGGAAACAAAAGAGAAAGGTGCATAGAATGATAAAACAAATCCGAGGTCAAGGAAACCATACCAGACATAGAGATAAGGCCGGCCGGCTCTAAGGTACAGGTACCAAACAATGTAGCTTGGGACGCCAAGCTGCAAAGTATTAAAGGTCCTGATAATAATGTTAAAACCAGTGGATATAAATGGATCTTGTGAGGAATAGAAATCGTGAGATATAAAGCTAATGTTGCACAAGGATTCTCACAAAGACCAGTAATATACTATGAGGAGATATACTCCCATGTGGTGGATGCAACTACTATTAAGATTTCTCATAAGTCTAGCTATGTAAGAGAGAAAATTAGACTTGCAGCAAACTGATGTAGTGACTGCATATTTATATGATCCACTGGATAATGAAAGTACTAGAGGGTATTGAGATGAATGTATAACAAGTTATCGAGAACAATATTGATAATCATCGAAATATATGATCTGAATATCCTAGGAACCTCTGGATACAATTTTCCAAGCGGTTGAATACCTTAAGAAATAATTCGAGATGAAAGATCTCGGGAAAACAAAATTCTGTTTGGGATTATAACTTGAGTACATAAATGATGGGATCCTTGTGCATCAGATGGCATACACTGAAAAGGTACTCAAGAGATTCAATATGGCTAATTGCCATACTCTGACCAGTCCCATGGTCGTGAGGTCTCTCGGCCTGGACACTGACCCATTCCGTCCCAAGATGGACGATGAAGATGACCTAGGTCCCGAAATGCCATATCTCAGTGCCATATGAGCTTTAATGTACTTGGCAACTCACACATGGCCTGATATAAGCTTTGCCGTGAACCTACTATCTAGGTTTAGCTCATGTCCGACCCAGAGGTATTGGTATGGGATCAAACATGTTCTTAGTTACCTACAAGGAACGAAAGACTTGGGTCTATATTATACTAACCATAACAAAGATGGTTTGGTTGGCTTTGCTGATGCTAGTTATTTATCAGATCCACATCAAGCTCGATCACAGACAGGATATGTCTTTACACATGGAGGTATGGCCATATCATGGCGTTCCATGAAACAAACCATTGCGGCCACTTCATCTATTCACTCGGAAATCTTGGCCATACATGAGGCCAGCCGCGAGTGTGTTTGGTTGAGGTTGATGACCCAATACATCCGAGCTGATTGAACTCGGAAATCTTGGCCATATGAGGCCAGCCGCGAGTGTGTTTGGTTGAGGTCGATGACCCAACACGTTCGAGTTGATTGTGGGATGTCCAAAGGCAAGGACGCACCAACCGTGATGTATGAGGACAATGCAACATGCATTGCTCAGCTCAAGGATGGCTATATCAAAGGAGACCGGACGAAGCACAGAAGGTGATAGGACGAAGCACATATTGCCTAAGTTCTTCTTTACTCACGAGCTTCAGAAAGCCGGTGAGGTCCAGGTCGTCCAAGTACGATCCAGTGACATTTCAGCTAACCTATTCACCAAGGAACTTCATAGCTGCACGTTCAGGAAGCTCACGCATCATATTGGGATGCGTAGGCTGAAGGACCTTCACTGAGGTTCACATCAGGGGGAGTAGTACGTGCTGTACTTTTTTTCCTTCATCATGGTTTTGTCCCACTGGGTTTTCCTGATAAGGTTTTAATGAGGCAACATTAATCGTATTACAATCCCTGTATGGTTATGCCATCCAAAGGGGAGTGTTATAAATCAATTGGTGGATGTCCATAACCGGCCCATACACTTAGAGAGAGAGACGGCCCAACCCTAGAGAGAGAGAGGCGGCCGCGAGACTTGGAGAGGAGAGAGAGGCGGCTACAACTTGCATATTTCCTAATTCGTTTATGTTTATGATTTGTAATCTTTCGTATTATTATATTTCCATTTATCTCACTTGTAACTCATATATAAAAAGAACACTTATTCATTAATAATATACAGAAACTTACAGTTCTAAATCCTAAGTTTCACAACAGTCTTCTTTTTTTTTTCCATCTGAATTTTATTGAACAAAGCCCAAACAAAATATAAGAAACCCAAAAAAGGGAAGACTAAAAAGAAACAAGACAATGCCCACAGCCCCAAACTACAAACAAAGCCCAAGTCAAACCCAAACAACTAAACTACGCGTTACATTAGCGTGAGAAGAAGAAACACGTCTCCGAGCCACAGCAAAGAAGGAGACACGCGTCTCACTGATTAAACCGTCGTCTTCACCGCCAGGAGATCATCGCCGGAGCAGCTTCCCGTCGATCCACCGGAACACACCGGAAACAGGACGCCTGGAAAGAAGAACCGTAGAGACGATCTCGAATCAAACCACCACGAAAGGATCTTCTCTTTGTAAAGAGATCCATTTACAAGCTTCGACTGTGAAACTTAAATAAATCTAAAGGCATGAAGCAGAGATCAGAGGAATCCGAGAAAACCTTGAAATAGCCAATCGACGCCAACGGGATTGAAAACCGTCATCTGCATCGATGGAACCAAGAGCCGGTGCTCCACCGAAGGAAGAGGTGTTCACCGGAACCAAAAGCCGGAAGCTTCGTCGAGAAGACCGTAAACTCCGGAACCGAAAGCCAGCCACATCATGCAGAGGATGCCATCATGTGCTGTAACTGGAGCTTGATTCTCATCTCTCCCCGTAAAAGATATTGATAGAGAGAACTGGGAAGGAGAGAGAAAAAAGCTCATAAGTATATAGCGTCTTTTATTTCACTCAATTGTGTGTATGAATATCATGTAATATTTAATAGATTGACATTTAGAAAATGAAAAATTTTAATGTCTCATAACATATAAACTTAATAAATTGGAGCATATATTAACAATGTTTACTATGGTTATTGATATCTAATAAAATACTACGAAAATCATATTATACCAAAAGAAAAAAAAATCAAAATATATAAAATCTGTTTATTTAGAAAATATCTAACAAAATAAAATTCGCATTCAGTTGTAAGAACAAAAATATATTATAGCATGCCAAAAACATTAAAAATGTTACATATTATTAAATTATCATCCTAATTTACAAATATTGATTTCGTTGGTTCTCAATTCCATTTTAGTAAATGGAGAAAGCTCAATTTTGTAGGCAGAACACAGAAGACAATGCGTTAGAAGGTATTTGGTCTATTGTAAACATACGACTTGGTGAACAACAAGTAGAAAGCTAAACCAGTGAGGCTGAGAGAAGCCAGTAGTAGCCAGTAGAAGTAATCTAGATGAGCTTTGTTCAGGTCGTTGTCGAACCAGCTAGTTTGACCAGACTGGCATGTGACTCTATCTATGACAGATATCATGAAGCTGCTTAAGAAGTTTCCAGCACCGTATATGCTTAAGTTAAGAGCCATACCAAACTAGGGACTTGGTCGTAGAAAAACTCTTGCAAACCCGCCATTGTGAACACGTCCGCGACTCCATATATAACGTACTGCGGAACCAGCCACCACACGCTCATTGGTATGGATGCAGTGCCGGTCCGGACTAATATGGCGCTTAAAGCATTCCAAAAAATTTATGCCCCCCTAATTATAACTAAAACCTCTATGTAATTAAAATACTACTAAAATTATGTTGTTTCCAAAGAAATAAAATACAAAACATCAAATTATTTATGAAAAAATTATGTTTTCAAAAAATAATTTACTAATTTCAGATAAAAATGTTTTAATTAACGCATATATCATATATAGCTCATGAGACATAGTCGTGCATAAATAATTCTTTATAGAATGTAATGAAAACTTTATTTATACAGAAGCAACTAAAATTAGAATTGTCTATCAGCAATTTCTTTTGTGTTTGAGAACAACAATGCGTTTGTTTAGAAATTTCAGCATGTTAGCCGTTTTTGTAATTGCATTTGACAACATTTTGTAATTTTAATCCTGTTTTCTAGTAGCATTTTTTTTTACAAATTCAAAAATTTATACTCTATGTAGTAGGACAAAACAAATCATGTAAATATCAATTTCACCTTGTATAATTTTATTGAGTTATGTGTTAATTTTAAATTTGTTTGGATTGCAAAAGTTCATAAGAAATTACAACAACTTCAGAAAAGAAAAAATAAAAAGACTTAGGAGTTGCAACTATTTTGACAAAAGAGATAAATCACAATGAAAAATGTGAAAAAAGAAAAGAGAGCTAGGAAGCAAAAACTTGAAAAATAGAGAGACTAATAATGCAGTTATCAAAATCCTCCGTGAAAGAGAATCAAATCTTTAAATGCTATTATGATTAGAAAAAGGAAAAAAATGTTATCAAAAGGGGAAAAAATAAAAGGAAGTAGAATAGTGGAGAACTGGAGATTTAGAACCCGCTACCTCTAGAACCGATAGACAAGCACAACACCACTACACTACGACAGATTTTCTGAGAATTTGGCACCTCTAATAATCGTATACTTTCTGGCGCCTAAAGCCCTTGCTTCATGGGCTTTAGCCAAGGGCCGGCCCTGTATGGATGGGTCATCTCTAGCGGTTTGTAGTCTTTTGGTCTCGACCAAGGCGGCTACTACCATAGAAATAATGGATAGGAAAATACCCGTGCCAATCCTTTGAAGCATTGTGATTCCTGATGGGATTTGCGTGAAGGATCTTGCGGCTGGGACAAATACACGGTCATAGATTGGGATGAAGATGACAATCGATATGTTTATGAAACTTTGGAATGTAGCTGAAGGGACTAAGAATCCTGGTGAGATTGACCTGTCCATTGTGGCTCCTTGCTTTATGAAGAAAGTAGAAGCTTGTGCATTTACAATGGCATAGACTAAGCAACTCATCCATATGGGAACAAGCCTAAGCACTGCTTTTGTTTCTTCAATTTCAGCTAAGTCACACGAAATCGCTGCTCTATTGAGGAATCTGCGTGGTAACAGTATATACGATAATTGCAACAAGGTCATAATTATATCTCTACAATTGGTATCTGATCATATCAGATGAAGTAACACATGTTTCTTTAACAAAAAAAATAATCAAATTTATTTTTAAATTTATTTCAAAATTATTAAAAATGTAAATAATAAATCAATACGAAAAATATTTTATAAATATTTAAGTTTCAAATTTATAATACAATTAAAAAAAACTAAGGTGCGTTGTTCTACAACTCCTGGAAAAGGTCTTGACTCTTCCTAATGTGTCCCAGTCCATGGACCAGACCGATCAGAACGTTCCAGACGTTCCAGTTGAGGTTCATCCTACCGATCAGATCAGACTGACTGATCGGGCCGTGTATCAGCTCGACCCGCGAACGTCTGGATTGGAGCTTCGTCTAGATCCTCGATCAGATGCTCGAATTGACCGAACTGAAGTCCGTCTCTCCCGGCCAACTCGACAAGCCAAGACTGATGGTCAAGCCAGAAGCAACTTAACTCGAGCCAATTCCGATTCAGACCATGGCTTCTCTCTTTTGGCTTGATTGGCTCGTACCGTATGTACCGACGACCGTGCTGATGATCTTTCTACCTTGTTCGATCCGATCATGGACTTTTCCTTTGGATATTTCTCTAAGGCAAGGATCCTTAAGCTATCAGAAGACTTGGACTTTGTTGGAGCGCAACTTGTCCGATCAGAACGTCCCGCGGCCCTTGCTGATCGTCCCGCCTATGTGCTGATCCTTACCGCTTTGGACTTAGCCGGTTCGGATGCATCTGGGCGGAAGCCGATCGGTCCCTTTGACTAGTCTTCTCTTTATTTTCGTGCCTTGACCAGATCTAGTCAAGTTTATTTAATGTTTTGTCTTGTTTTCCTACATTTCTATTTAATGTCTAGATCTACAAAACTCGATAAGTATATAAACTCTTCTATGGAATAGAGAATCGATTTTTGTCTAAAGCTTTTGAGTTAAACTGTTTGTTCTTTGTCTAGAACTTGTCTTGTTTCTTGGTGAGTCATATCCAAGCAAACATCTCTCAAACTCGTTGGTCTTGTGAGTCATATCAAGCAACGACGAGAGATCCTTCACTTGGTGGTCTTGTGAGTCATATCAAGCACCATTTGGAGTCGGGAATATCGAAGGCCTCTTCAATCCAACTAGTTCTCCATTCAGAGTTCATATCCAGATCTGATCCATTCGAGTGAACCGATCTTAGGGTCCTTCACTTCCTCTCTACATCTTCCTCATCCTTATGTGTGCGGAGTGGCTCTGGAACGAGATTTTGTCTCCACATCTCCTGTAAGCTTGTTCTTTCTAACCATCTAAAAAATATATTTAATTTTCATTATTAACCATCTGATCGAAAAGAAAAATATAAATATATTATTAATTAACATTTAAAAATCATCATCTTATATTATCAACAATCTCCATGAACCTATCTACAAATTCCCTACACTAACTACCTAATCAACACTAATTATCCTAAACTAACCACCTAAACTAAACTAAAGAGGAAGTAGAGAGGAGTACCTTGCTAGGAGGAAGAGATGAAGTGACTACGAAATGAGAAGTGAGATGGTTCGGGTATATATAGGGAATTATATTTCGTCGTAAAATCCTCGTGAAATTACGAGGAAGTAACAAGGCCCGTTTTTTTTGTCGTAAAGACCACATAAATTTACGAGAAAATAAAAAGGTCCGTGTTTTTTTTTTACGAAGAAGTAGCAAGACCTGTGTTTTCTTTTATGAGGTATATATGTAAATCCCTAAAACCCAAAATCCCAAACCCTAAAGCCCAAACCTCCAATTGCCTTACACAAAATCAAATTATATAATTTAATTTTCATGATTAAACAAACTAATAATATGCATTTTTAATTTTTGTCGTAAAGTGCACGTAAATTTACGAAAAGGCCCGCATTTTTTTATGAGTAGTTTACGATGAAGTGTATTTAAATTTCATCGTAAAGACCTCGTTAATTAACGAGAAAATAACAAGGTCCATGATTTTTTACGAGGAATATATGTAAATCCCTAAAACCCGAAACCCCAAACCCCCAATTGCCTAACACAAAATCAAATTATATAATTTAATTTTCATGATTAAACAAACTAAACACAAGCATTTTTAATTTTCGTCGTAAAGTCAACGTAAATTTACGAGGAAATAACAAGGTTCGCGTTTTTTTTTACGAGTAGTTTACGATAAAATGTTTTTAAATTTTGTCGTTAAAACCTCGTTAATTTACGAGAAAATAACAAGGCCTGTGTTTTTTTACGAGGATTTACGAGGAATATATGGAAATCCCTAAAACCCGAAACTCCAAACCTCAAACCCCCAATTGTCTTACAAAAAATCAAATTATATAATTTAATTTTCATGATTAAACAAACTAAACACATGCATTTTTAATTTGCGTCGTAAAGTCCACGTAAATTTACGAAGAAATAACAAGAACCATGTTTTTTTAAGAGTAGTTTACGACGAAGTGTTTTTAAGTTTCGTCGTAATGACCTCGTTAATTTACGAGGAAATAACAAGGTCTGTGCTTTTTACGAAGATTTTACAAGGAATATATGTAAATCCCTAAACCCGAAACCCAAAGACCAAAACCCTAAACCCCAAACCCCCAATTGCCTTACACAAAATCAAATTATATAATTTAATTTTTATGATTAAACAAACTAAACACATGCATTTTTAATTTTCGTCATACATTCCATGTAAACTTACGTGGAAATAACAAGGTCCACGTTTTCTTTTTACGAGTAGGTTTACGACAAAGTGTTTTTAAATTTCGTCGTAAAGACTTTGTTAATTTACGAGTAAATAACAAGGCCCGTGTTTTTTTTTACGAGGATTTTACGAGGAAGATATGTAAATCCCTATAAACCGAAACTCCAAAACCCCAAACCCCAAGTTCCTTAACTTATAATTTCAATCTCTTCTTTCCAAACCCCAAACCCCCAATTGCCTTACACAAAATCAAATTATATAATTTAATTTTCATGATTAAATAAACTAAACACATGCATTAAGTCTGAAGTAAATCATATTAAAAAAATTACATCATTATTCGGATACATAATTGACATTCTCGTCATCACTGGAAATATCATTATTTTCATTAAACTCGTCTTCAACAGCTTTGTCCATGGTATTGCCGGAAAGATCTTCGTACTCACGATTATGCGGATCAATGAAAAGGATGTCATCAGTTTGTTGTTCAGGTTCATCGACTTCATTGATGTGTTCTTCTTGTAAAGGTTGTTCTTCTCCACCGATTATTCATCCACGAGGTGTAACTTTGATAACGGCTAACCAATTTATTCTTGATTCTCTCATCCGAGGGTATGGAAGGAAATATAGTTAGCTAACCGAAATAAAAACCGTGTTTACAAGTAAAAAGTTGATGCACTTGAGATATCGACGCTAAATAGATGTAAAATATTTTATCGTAAAGTCCTCGTTATATTTACGTCTACTTTACGACGAAAACTTGTTTCCTCGTAAAAACCACGTTAAATTGCATCATTTTTACGATGAAACTTTATTGTCATTATTTTACGACGAAATTACGTTGATTTGTTTTTTCCTCGTAAGATACTCGTAAAGACGACGTAATTTTACGAGGACTTTTTTTCTTCGTTATTTTTTGTCGTTAAAATTGTGTTTTCTTGTGGTGATTTGCTTTTGTTTGTTGATAAGTCTGAAGTAATTTTGTAATTTGTATGTATGGTATATACAAAATTAATTATATTTATTTTTCCATCTTAATTAGACATATGATTTCAAATACAATATTTATATTAGTTTAAGTATTCATTTTGGTATGTTGAGTTGCATCTATTTTTTTAAAAAATGGCTATAATTTGTTTTAGTTAGGGTAACTTTTTCTTATTAGTAGGTGGTTCAGTTTATCCTATTATATTTGTAAATTTATTTTATAAATATTTTTAGTTTGATATATCTTGTTTAAAAAAATATTAAATCAGATATGCATTAAAAACATAACTTATAATGTTTTAAAATTCAAGCACATATATGAATATATATAATAGAGAAATCATAATAACAGGTTGATTTGATTGTTTATATTTTGATTGGTTTCATTATTTATCTGCCCTGTTTATCTTGGGTATATTGGGTTATAACAATTTTTTTAAAAATGAATCATATTTTTTGGCTATAGTTAGACTAAAATAAGAATAATCTTGTTAATCAGATTTTGTTTAGGTTTTCCTTAGATTGATAAATATATTTATGTATAATTTGATATATGTTGTTTACGATAAAATGGAGTAGAAGTATATATTTTAAAATTTATTGATACTTATTTTTTTATGATTTTGGATAAATATAAATAAATAAAAAATTTGTTTATATATAAAATATCTTTCTATATTTTATAAATATTTACTTGTATTATTTATGTGCTATTGTTAAAAAGGAAATTTAAGTTAAAAGTTAATTAAATTGCAATTTAAAAGGAAATAAAATAATTATCACTGATGGTATTTAGGAATAATTTTTAGTTTATTAAGATTTTCTATGTAGTTAATTTTTGTGAAATATATGATATTAGATGATGTGTTTATTTTTAAAAATCATTTTCTTATTAAGATTTGATAAAATATTATAATTTTTCAATTTGTTTTGTAAAGTTGTGGTTTATATATACAAGTCAATATTTTTAAAGTAATATTCTAAATATTTTTTAGGTTTTTTTGTAAAAAGATAAAAGGTAATAAAATTTAAAATTGTTTACATATAAAAATCTATAAATGTATATTTTATAAATTTTCCTTTTTCTTGTTTTTGTGTTTTTCCAAAAAGGAAAATTTAGTTAAAAATATTATTTAATTTTATTTAGAAGAAGGAAATACAAATAGTTGTTCTTAATGGTAATATTATATTTTCAGCTCATCAAAGATCTATGTAATCAACCACCGTGAGAGTTAATTTGAGAACGACGCACCATGAATTGACTTTCCAGTAATGTCGTAGAGATAATTTGATTTCTAAATTAATTAATAAACTATATATTAATTATTTAGTAGTAATTGTTTTAATCACCGGTCTGGCAAGTTGCACGTGATGAATAAGGTAACAATGCAAGTTGCATGTGATGAATAAGGTAACAATTGTCAGTTTACTAGTTAACTCGTCCAGCGTGTGAGTTTTTTAAAAAAATTTACTGATATTCATCAGAGGTCGATGGAAAATTATTAATGAATCAGAAAAGTTTTTTTTTTTTAATAATAAAGACTTACAGAATTCACGCTGGGCACTTGGGCAGGTGGAGAAATATAATCGAGGAAGGTCCTCACATCATCTGAACCTGACAAGCTTGACTATGCCAACGAGATTCACGATGAAAAAAAAAGACCGAATCAATTGTATTAGAAGGTATTGTAATTTGTTACAGGTTACGGCAAACAAAATAAAGAAAACACATTAAGTCGCCATAAAAATTGACACACATCTTAATGTTTATATGATACATTAAATATTTTAGCACATAATGAATAAGTTATATTCAACATCGGAGATAAATATCATTTTTGTTTAGGGTTAGTAGTTAGTAACAAATAAAATAAATTTAGACTAATTTCTTTACGCCATTTGCTAAATTTCTTAACCATTTAAATTTCAACGGTGTGGTCACACCGGTGGAGTGAGACCGGTCAAAGATTAAATGATCAGATGATCTAGTAACTGAATGACAAAGCTACTTCACTTATACCCATCCCTGTGTCATTTTATATGAAGCATTATTAGGAAATTAGTCATTATTCATAAAAGTCAAGGTTTAAGAAGTCCAGACATGAGACCTTGGTATCAAGAAAACATAAAATGTTTGCTTGCGTTAAACGTTTGTATTCTACCAAAATATATTATGGAAACAGTGAAAAATATCTTTTATCTTTGTGTGTTTGAAACAAACAAGACCTAATTTAACAACATAAGATTGTGAACAAACAGTATGAATCTCATATCACATCGTCATCTTCTACCAAGAAATCTGTAAGACTAGACTCCATCCACCCGACGATAGACATATGACTTAGAAACAAACAAGAACACAGAGAACCCCAAGGCGCTAATAACAGCAAGTAGCCAATAGAAGTAATCGAGATGTGCTTTGTTAAGGTTACTATTAAACCAGCTGTTTCCAGCATCTCCTCCAGTAACCAAATCAATCACAGACACGAGCAAGCTACTCAATAAGCTTCCCACGCCCAATGCACTTAAGTAAAGCGCTAGACCGATGCTTCTCAGCTCTGGTGGGACTTGGCTGTAGAAAAACTCTTGCATTCCCACTAATGTAAGTACGTCAGCCAATCCCAGCATCAAGTACTGGGGGACTAACCACCATATAGACATCGGAACCGTTGTTCCCGGTTGGTCGATAAGACCGTATTCTTTTGCTGTCTGGATCCGTTTTGACTCAACCAGAGCAGCAACCACCATAGTGAAAGTTGCTAGTACCATTCCGGCTCCAATTCTTTTTAGCGTTGTGATGCCACAAGGATCTTTGGTTATAGACCTGGCGAATGGGACCAAAACACGGTCATAGATGGGGACAAAGAGGACTATTGCTATGCCGATAAGGACCTGAAGAGAAGCAGAGGGGATCTTCACACCAGGGAAGATTGCTCTTTCTAGTGTTGCACCTTGCTTTGTGAAGAAAGTCATGTATTGAGCGTAGGGGAGAGCGTAGCCGAGAGTTGTAAGCCATACTGGTATAAGCCTGACAAGAGCTGTGGCATCTTCAACATCACCAACACTAACACTACATACATTGTCCTCTTCAGTGGATGCATGTGGGGTAAGCAAGGCTTTCCTTAGAAACCTGTAACAAAGATAGTGAATAATCTCAAAATCATTCAACAAGACTTTATGTGGTTTCATCTTTTTGCCAGGAATCCAAGCATTGTCCCTCCCAATGAGAATGGAACCCGAGTGGCGGAATGCCTACTAGACACTCCTTTACCACTAGGTCAACAGTTTGTTGGTTCAACGAGACTTAAAGTTAAATAGACTTTATACCTCAGCTTCTCTGGAGATCCATGAGATGGGTTTTCCTCCAGCTCAGTCTGAACTTGACTCAATCTTCGATTCTTGAATGCTCGAAAGAAGACTCTACCTATCCTGGTAAAAGGGTTGTTTTCCTTTTCATGTCTACTTTTACTGTACCTGTAACTTCTTCTCCCTACCACAAACAAAACAAGAGAGATCACCATGAACACACAAGGTATACCAAACCCGAGTGCCCAGCCGACAGCTTCCTGAATGTAGACAACAACTACAATGGCCAAGCAGATCCCTGCAGACATACTAAGGTACCACCAGTTAAAGAATGAGCTTCTGTCACGTTGCTCTCGCGGGTCTTTCTCATCGAACTGATCTGCTCCAAAGGCCTGAACGCAAGGCTTGTGCCCACTTTGTCCAATGGCCACCAGATACAGAGAGAAGAAGAAGAGTACATTGAGCAAAGAAGAAGGTGAAGCAGAGACCACTTCCTTATTCTCACTGATAGGAACCAAAAGTGCAGACAAAGTCAAAAGTGCCATCCCCTGACATCAAATCCACACTATTTCAAGTCAAATTCTACTTTTCAACTTTTCATAACAATAACATATTACCACATATAGTTTTTTTCTTTGAATAATTACAAGGTTCTGAACCTGAAGGTCCGTACATCTCAAATAATATTAAATTAACTCTCCTTGCAAAAGGTGAATGACGACAGTTAGTTTAACAAAGTATAAACTTCATACCATCCCCTGGCATAAAATCCACACTAGTTCAAGTCATTGTCTACTTTTCAACTTTTCATAACAGACAGTTAGTTAAACAAAGCATTAAACTTCATAACATGTCCTAACCTCAAACCAAGATTGAAACTCAAAGCAAAGAGACAAGAAGGAGACCAACCAGTACGTAAATAAGAGACGCGATGATAATGGTTCGGTACCGACCGAGAAAAGCGTCGGCGACAAAAGCTCCAAGAACAGGAAGAAGAGAGGAGATTCCCGTCCACGCGTTGACATTAGCGGCGGCAACCGCCGTAGATTGGCCAAGTGGTCCAGTCAAGTAGCTGATAAGGTTTGATGCGATCCCATAATAAGCGAATCTCTCCGCAACCTCCACACCTGCAAAGATACTAAGAGATTCATAAGCACGGGTAAAGTATCAGAAACTGAGTAGCTTGTGATCTCACCGATTATGAACCATGCGGCAGTCCATCTACCGGTGTTTGATCTGTCGGCGACAAGCCCGTCGTGGTCAACGGCGTCCATCACGTGTTCTTCTAGAAGAGGTGTTTCTGCGGTTGTGGCCATTTCGTTAATGAAGGAGAAAATAACAAACGGCAAGTTTTGTCTAGTTGCATCTCTAATCTCGTTCTTAAGCTAATCTTGTTGACTTTTTTTTATGTTTTGTCGGTCTAATTTTGTTGATTAGGAAAGTAATTAGTAATTCTTGTCAGAGTGATTTCTTCTTGGAAGTACAAGTACGTAAGGTTTACAAGAATCCTACACGTCATGGAGACTTTGACGCCCCTTGTCCACATCATCAGATCCATGTGAGTCAGGAATCATAAACAAAAACTCTCCATAAAGAGTAACAAACAAAAAACAAAGATTTACCGATTGGTATTTTAGGTCAAAATTCCGGTTTAGATTTCAGGGCTCAATCAAGATTCATTTGAATTTTATTTATATTCGCATTAGATTTGATTAGTAAATACTTCAAAACCGGATAAAGATTCATTTTGGATCTAAACTTATTTCTGATTTGATTAGTAATATTTCGGATTTAGTTATTTTAGATACTTTATCAAATTATTTTGTTTGTTTATTTAATTAATTTTAAAATATTAATTCAGAAATTTGGGTTTTTTCGAATTTCTTGATTTTTACAAAATTTTAGATTCTTCAATTTTAAATACAAAAAAAAATATTTTTTGGATATTTAGATTTAAAAAAAAAAAATCTTCATTGCTCAAATTTTACCACTTATTTAATAACCTTTCTTATTTTTAATAGGTTAGATGATTTATAGGTTTATAAATAAAAAATTGAAAATAAGAAAAAAACTAATTTGATTGTTATTTTGAGATTTTTAATGCAATTTTTGTAAATGCATGAAACAAAAAATTCGACATGCATTTTAATTGAATAGCAAATCACTTTGTCCGTATTATATAATTTTTAAACCATGTGCAGTATTAATATAAATATTTGGAATAAAATGAGAGAACTAAATTAAGAATATAAAGTTAAATATACATATGTTCGGTTATTCAGAAATCTATTCGGGTTTAGTTGTTACCCATTCGGGTTAAGATATTCAATCTCTGCTAACTCAATATCCATTCGGGTATTTTGCCACTTCTATTCATATTTTGGTTCAAGATTTCTGGATCGGATTCACACTATTCAATCTCAAACTAGATTCTGAGTGTACCATGTGCAGGCGGACAAAAGACTCTCTCTCATCTCCATGTGTGTCTGCCCTTCTTTTTATTTTTTTTTGTTTGTTCGGAATAACAATTTACGAAGTTCCAACTACCTTTAAAGGACGTCTCTACACTTATGTATCCATAAATGTTTGTATGGAACAACACATCAATCGACTTCAATTCTCAACTCTAAAACATTGATGATATCGTTAGAACTTAAAATTTAAGGACCCCATTATGAAACTTTGCAAATAACCAGAAGCTATAGCTGAAACTTTGTGACTGAAAAGCTTCTTAAAAAGCTCGTATACAGTATACGTATGGATAACTACAGGCTTATGGTAAAACCTCTCTTTACTCCTGTAAGCTGTAACTAACTTAATTCACCCTCTCCCTGTTTTCATCTCTAAGCAATAGAGATTACAATCGATTGCAAGGAATCGTACCACCTATTATAATGAGACATGGCCACATTTTGTATGTAGTAGTAGCAATGCCTTCCGGAGTAAAATTTAAACAAGCTCTTCAAGGTTGGGTTTAGAAAATATTACATTTTTACTATTACTATTGCCGTTATATATTTTCTTCTACACTAACAAAAACAAACAGACTCTACACATAATGAAACCATCTGCCTAGTGCCTCATACTTGTAAAAACTAACAAGTCTCTTGTTCTTCTGAATCAAACTGGGGAGGCATGACCCTCTTCCTTACAAGCATTTCTGCTGTAACTTGCTTTCTCTTTAGTCCACCTCTTGGTCTCGAGGTGAAATCCTCATCTGCTTCAACAAAATCACCCTGAAACCACCATTCAACTTCCATGTGAGATACAAGTCTCTTTAGAGTTTGTAACCAAGCCAAGTTGGGGATTGAACTTACGCAGGTATAGACGTGGGACCCGGAGTTCTCGTGGTTGTTTCTGACGTGTTTGTAAGCAAATCTCATGCCACAGCCTGGAAAGCCACATACAAAGGGTCGGATATCCTCGTGCACAGCTTTCAAGTGTTTCTGAAGATTAGAAGGCTGCAAAACCATAGTAAAATATATAATTAGTGGATGCTTATATGTTTTGGTCTAAAAATTTGTCTAGCTCTCGATGTTTCTTTACCTTTGAGAATGTGGAAGAGCAACCCTCAACTTCACACTTGAACTCTCCTGGTGATGATGAATCTTCGTCATGCGTCCGTAGATGTCTCTTGATGTTCTTCTTCAAATGCTTAGAACCACATATCTCACAGTTGACGTGCTGATGGGAAGATCTTATGTGTGCCTTTAGACATTCCTCGTTTGTAAAGTACTTCATACACCCAATCTCGGAACAAAAAGCCTCCACAGAGTCCAATTTCACTGCCAATGTAAATCCCATAAGTAACATTTGAGAGACTTTATAATTGGCAGATTCATATAATGACGTAGTGTCTTACCATGAGAATCCTCATGCTTCTGGAGCTGTGAAGGATACTTGAATGCCTTCCCACAACCAACTTCTTTGCAGACAAGCTTCTTCTCACCAGAAGAACATTCAGAGGGTTGAGAATCTCCACTGCCAGTATCATCCTTGTTACTATCGCCGTCAGTATGAAACTTCTTAACATGCTTACTGATATTGCCATGTATTGAGAATTCACTCTTGCAATTCTCCACTGGACACTTGAACAGCTTCCCTTTATGCGTAAGAAGATGTCTATTGAGATGATCTTTTCTCCTGTAACTCGCAGTACAGTCATCCACATAGCAGGTAAAAGGTCTCTGCACAACGAGAAAACAGTTAACCATTAGAAACATACCCCATGAAAAGACACCATAATCCAAAGCGCTAAAGAAACAAGCTAGTAAACATCATATCTCAGACCTTCAGCGTGATGGAGGCTTACTTGCTGGAGCTTCTCAGGAGGTCTCCCTACCTGATACTAGTCCATAACATGTAGCCTCGCATTTTGGAGTTCTCTCTTTTGGGATCCAATGCCTCACGCAATAACATAAGTTTTAAGACCATATGTTATTAAACCATAAAGGCCATTAATTTCCTGCAAAGGCACAAACTTTTAGCTTGTAATAAGACCAACACTCAAAACTAAGTAAACCCACAAGCGTCTTGTCTCTAATCTCCATTAGATAACGAAGCTACCACAAACAGAGTGAGAACACATCACTCTACCTCAAGAGAGTGGCTTTGCATATGCTGCTTCAAGTGAGCAGGTTTCTTAAACTCAGCACCACATTCATTACAAGTGTGTTTGCTAGAGATCTCTTCTTCTTCATCCTCACAAGCTTCCTCATTTCTTTCCTCTTCAACTTCCATCTAAACCAAACACGTATACACACGTTAAGTCTACACACCCATCATCGGTTTAGGTAAGCCTCAGAGAGAGATTCGAACCAAACCTTATGATGAGATTCGATGTGTGAAGTGATTAGATACTTCTTCGATCTGCTGATTCCGCAGTACTGGCACAGGTAGTTCCGTATGTCCTTGGTCTTCGTTGGATTGACGTCAACGTTAGCTCCCTCTTCCGACATATCTCTTTGATTGTCTCTACACAGTAACTAGGGTTATCACACGCCGCCAACGATAGAAGCTAGTGATAGGTGAGAAACAGTGTCTATTTATACTTCTAACGTAGAAAACATGGGCTTTCGTTATATAATGGGTTATATCATGGGCTCACAGGCCCATTGGGTCGATATTTTTTCAAAGAATGGCTAAATCAGACCACTGAGCTACGTGGCAAGATGTTGGACCTGAGTCACCGGTAAAGAATCACAGCGTCAGCGTCCAGAGTTCAAACTAATGTCAAATTGCAAGAGCATCATTATCTCAAATATCCATTTAAAGTCTTTTAGTTATTTTTTAATATTTTTAAACAATAAATGTGTATTAAGAGACTCCGCTAAAAAACCCGAATATTTATGTACTCCAATACAAGTCTTTTAACTAAAAGTTTTTAAAAAAAATTATTAAAAGGTTTGATGAGAATGGATTTTGACTTTGGTGAATAAAAGGTTTGATGAGAATGATAAAAGGTGAAAGTGGAACTTGTTTGGTGAATAAATTGTTTGTTGAGAATGGAAGTTGTTTGGTAAGAAGTTGAGATTATGACTGTAAATAAAATGTGAAGCAAATACATAATACAAAAGACAAACTAAAGCTGTAAGCAAGCAAAAATTATATAGAGAAGGTGAGAAGATACAAGATACAAACTGAAGCATACAAGATTTCTTTATATAGACATAAATAAAAGACACAAAGACTCAAATAATTCTGTGACACAAGATACAACAGCGACACGTAAAGCAACTTAAAATAACAATGAGTAAAGAACAATCCATAGGAAACACATATAATATATAACAATGAGTAAAGAACAATCCATAGGAAACACATATAATATATATGTAGCCAATCATTGCCAACAATGACAGATACAACAAACAACAAATGAACAAATCAAAAGAAACAGATCAAAAGACAACATTTGATACTGATATAGCTCTCAACAACACAAGAAGACACTAAACTTCAAACTTGGAAAAGCCATAGCCAATCCTTAGGATTCTCATCACTCTGCACCTTACCACTCCTCTTCACCGCAACACTTCTATCTCCACCACGCTTAACATAAGCGTAATACTTCAAGAAGAAAGCCAACACAAGCACAACCCAATCAAAACAAAAGATCACAACACAGAGCCCACCACCAAGCTTCAAGATCACAACCGCATCTTCCTCCCTCACATACGACTTGAGGCTCCCTAGGAAGTTGGCCGTGTTGGTGAAGATGAGGACGGAGACGGAGCCTTGGAATATAGCTGTGATCATGGTGGCGACCATTTGATCTTTTGCTAGTCTTGTTATATGAGTGATGATGAGTATTCAATATGTAAGTCAAATTCCAATTTTTCTTGCTCAATGAATCAATAAAAGATGCAGCCTCTGTGTCGGATTTAATAGATATAAAATATGTAAAGCTGCATGTTTAAGTTCAGTGTCTTACTTCATCAGTGAGCTGGCTGAATTCGATGCTTGGCATAGTAAATGTACTTCTTTAGGAACTTAATCGTCAAAGTTTTCTCATTTGTTTGGCCTCTTTTCTTCTTCTTCCCATGCAGCATTCGATTATACTTAACAAACTCTTCGCTTTCACCATCGTCCTCTCTCCCGTACGGCAAGTTCCCATCTGGTCCTGCTTCACCTATAGTTCCACTGAAAAGACATATATGTTTCAAGTCACTGATTGTGAAATGTTAGGTACACCAGAGATGTGTATGCTACCTCTATCGTTTCCTGAGGCACAAATGTCTCAAACCACCAGGCCACACGCAAAGCTGACCTCCACCAATCTGGTAAAAAAAAACAGAGCTTTAGATAATTCAATTGAAATCTTCATGTAACAAGCCAACACATAGTAGATGACTCAACTTTAGCTACAGAGAATGAATCGACACCAACACTAAACCGAAACAAGAAGATAGAAACTTCCAACCCTAGAATATGAGATAAGGAGACGAGTGAGAGAGATAAACCCAGAAGAGTGAGAATTGCGCAGAGAGATTGATTTCGTTGGAGACTTGATTGCAAGGGAAGGTGAGAGATGGTTGAATTCGAAGCAAAGTTTGCGATTCAGACTTGAATCGAGAGGGAATGAGGAAGAACAGAAGCAAACAACGAACGAAGACACTTCTCCTCTCTCCTCTAATTTGGTTACACGTGTCTCTAAGAACCGTACGTCTCTTGTGTTATTATGTATTTTTGATTTTGTTTTAAATCAAAACTAGCTTTTGACCCGCGCGCCCGCGCAGATGTTTGTTCTTCAAAATCATATATTTTAAACTTCTGAATATTCGATAAATTAAGTTGTTTATACTCATCAAGTTATTAGATTCATTTGTTTTTTAGGTTTGACATTGGTGTGTTTTGTTCAATGAGATATGTCTTCATTTACAAATTATGAGATTATGTTTTTCTTTTATTGTATTTTTATTTAGTTTATTTGGTAAATTAAACAATAAAGTATGATATAAAAAAACAGTAAAGTATTAGAGGTTTAAGTATACTTGTGGGGTTTATTAAACTATATTTAAATATTTTGTTTATAATTTGAATATAAAGTTCAAAATTTTTATTGAGTTTTTTAAACAAATACATTGTTTAGACAAACCAAAAAAATAATGAAACCAAGTTACAAAAACATTCAAAAAATAAGACGAATGTAAAACAAAAATAAGAACAGATTTTTTTCTTAAAAGAAATTTAGCAAACCTAATTAATGTTATTAAATTGGAACATTTTTTACTTAAAAGTCAGTACATCGTAATGGACATATTCCAATAATTCAAGTCATATGTGTATATTTAATAAATCTATTTTATTAAAATAGGAGTTAATTTATTTGACATAAAATATTTTATTTGACGTAAAATATTTTATTTTGAAAAAATTGATTTATTAATATAAAAACATACTATTTTTTTAGTTTATAAATAAACACATCAAAAACAGTTAATGTAATTAAAAATTACTAATTGTGAATATGTTATATAACATATTATTTTGATTAATTTAGTATCTAACCACAATATGAGCAACCAACAAATTATAAACAATTAAAATTTTTGATTTATCATAAATGTTATATACTACAAATCAAAAACAAACACCAATATGGATGTATGTATGTGGTATATACTGTTTTTAATGGCCTTTAACATATAATTTTACCTCATTTTAATCATGTAGATTGCATATTAGGTGTATATATTGCATTCCACATGCATAATTTCATAGAAAGGGATTAAACTGCACCCTTGAAAAGTTTGGGGCAAAATTGTGAGGTTATTCTTGTGAATTTAGTAGTATTGGTGGTAAATGTGAAAACAGCAGAAAATTTAGGTACCAATGTTACAAAATTGTAATATTCACTGGGTCTCTATGGCACAATTGAAAGATACGGGGTTGATTTGAAGGATGTTTTCTTAAATTCCCAAAGCATTTTGTCCATTTGAAAATAATCAGAATGCGAGGGACCTAAAGTGAAAATTCGGAGAAGCTAACCATTGGAATGGAATCGAGCTTTATCTTCGCCGGCGGCAGCCATGACGACAGAGCAGAGACACGGAATGGGGCTGTAGACTTCAGACGCATTGTGCAGCAAAGGGCATAGATGGGGTTGTGGAGGCCATAGAAGAACATCTCTAACGCAGGCTGGACAAAATTAATAAACCTTTACAGACAAAGAATAATATCATTTTCAAAATATTAATCAGCGTGAATCATATATTAGGATTGTTGGAAGGTTCAATAGAAAAATCAGTCTACGTGAATCATATTTTAGAATTCCAATATTTTCAGAATTGGTTGAAGGTTCTATAGCAAAAAGAGAAGAAGAAAACGTATCTACCCGTTCTGTTCAGATCTGGTGTATTCAAAAAAGAATTGTAATTTAATAATTAAACAAAACGACTGTGTTTTAAGGGTAGTGGCATAAACATGTAATTTTTGTGGAAAACACAGGGTTAAGTACTATTTGTACTTCCCTTTTAATAGATTAGATTAATCTAAGAGACCCACTAAAACCTTGGGATAATGATGCTCTAAGTTTCTTGAGGCTTAAGGATGTGGAGAATAAGTGGTAGCGACACCCGCGTTTGACCACGAAGGCAATTCCGATGAACGCTGTTTTTTTGAGTGTCACTAACATCACCGGGAAACACTCCGTAAAATAATCGCAGCGACACACACTTAAAAAACGATGGCGTTAATTACAATACTTCCTTTCTGTTTTTTAACCGTTGACATTGCCGCGCGCGTAAGGAAAAAGAACAGGCTTATTATTAGATGCTTTCTAGTTTCTTGCCTGAGGTATGCTTATAACCTTCCAGAACTATGTGTTTGTCACACACGCATATGCAGGAGAAAAGAGTCTCCTTCTGAGGTTAAATGAAATGCTGACGTGGATAAGAAGAGACTTGGAATGATTCGGAAGCTTTGCAGTTAGGATCTTTGAGACAGAAAGAAGATGGTATAAGAGTGGAGCTCGCGTGATGAGTCACATGGCAATGTCCTAAAGAGATATTCAGCTTCAGAGATGTGTTTGCATTGTGCATACATAGCAAGAAGAACATTAATCCCACTGACATCTAATCATACCCGATTATTACTATACAACCATGAATATGTTCACCTCTCAGTAGTCCCGGCTCTAAAAGTAGGCGAAAGGGATACACGCCCGAGACCCGCTTTAAATACTTTTTTTTGTCAGCACTTTAATACAAATAAAAGATCCAGTTTTTTTTTTGTTTTTCCAACAAGATCCCATAATATTATATTTAATCAATTATAAATTTGTCCATGAGCCTAATTTTATATATTAAAGCAGAACTTATAACTTTGATTACTTTGATTCATGTGTGGTTTTTTTTTAAAATAGACCTAATAGACTTCTTCCTAGAAATTCATGTTACATTTAATCTCTAATCTTATTATTTATATTGGTCTACCAGAAAATTTTATTGGGCTATCAATAATTCGATTTAAACAATAGATGATCCATTGGATTTATAGATAATATAAATTAAATAGATATAATTTAATTTTGTAATATTATACCTCCATATGTTAATTATTTAAATATTTGTCGATGTTAACTTTTAAAATTATAAAGT
Organism: Brassica oleracea var. oleracea; assembly: GCF_000695525.1. Classification (NCBI taxonomy): domain Eukaryota; kingdom Viridiplantae; phylum Streptophyta; class Magnoliopsida; order Brassicales; family Brassicaceae; genus Brassica; species Brassica oleracea. The sequence goes on from NC_027753.1 coordinate 28,575,439, forward strand.
TTTTTTTTTTAAAATAACAAAAATCATATTATCTAACATTGATTAATATTTACTACCTTAAACAAATGAAAACAAATTTTAAACTATATAGTTTATTTTAAAAATTAAATAAAAACTAAATGTTTAATTATTTACTCGATAATATAAATCTATGAAGCGAAAAGTTTGATTTTTTAAAAACTTTCTAAATTTGTGAAATGTTACAATATTTTTGAATATGACGATAAAAAAAATATTTTACTAATCTTTATATATATATTTAGGATTTTAATAGTGAAATAATAATCCAAATATATATATATATAGAAGAAGATACAAGTACATGTGAAAGTTTGCAACAATCTACTCAATGGAAAAATGACATGCCACCATCTCTTGGATATGCAATATTTTATGGCCCTATTAAATGATTATGTTAATAATGCTGAAAATCAATCTTTGTTTAATTGAGTTCAAAAACTTTAACTAACTAAAAATGTGGGTTATTGATTGAGATTTATCTCATTTTTAGGTTTATTTATCTTTAAATCATCAAAATTTACCAATCATACTGTAGCTTTATTTTCTATAGTTAAAGCTAACATCAATTCTGAAAAAAAACTTACATCAATTCTTACTAAATTTTACCAATCATATGATTTAGATACCCTAGACATTATTTGCCAAGTTATTTGCATACATGTCATCAATACAATCATTCTCATACAAAAAATGACATGTCACCAACCTAATTGTGATATATAAAATTTCTTTACAAAAAATTATATTATTTGGTAAGACTTTTTAAATTTGGTAATGATTAGTAACTATTAGCCATCAATGAAAATTGAAAAGTAACCTTTTTGAAGCAGATTTCTTTTTGGCAAGATTTTAAAAATAGATTAATAGCTAATAACTCACATATTACAACCAAAATATATAAAATATATCACATTAATAAAAATAAACTAAATATAATTACATTATATTTTTACATTAAATTATATATCATATTTTCATAAATATTTATTAAATTAAAATTATTTGTAAATACAAATTAACAAATACAAAACTAAAGCAAATACTGATCAAAATTTATTTTTGTTGATGATTAAATTTTTAAAATTTTATTAGCATTTATTGGTTCATTAGGTTAATTCAAAAATAATTTTTTACCAATTTAACTTATTTTTTAAAAAAAACAATTTGTTGATGATTTTATTTTTAAAATTTTATTAGTATTATTGGTTCAAGGGTAAAATAAATATTTATGAAAATATGATATATAATTTAAAATTTATATTATTTGGTAATATTTTTTAAATATGGTAATGATTAGTAACTATTAGACCATCAATGATAAGTAAACTTTTTGTAGCAGATTTCTTTTTGGCAAGTTTTTTTAAATATATTAATAGCTAATAACTCATATATTACAACCAAAATATATTAAATATATTAAATTAATAACAATAAACTAAATATAATTACATTATATTTTTACATTAAATTATATATCATATTTTCATAAATATTTATTTTATCAGAATTATTTGTAAGTACAAATTAACAAATCCAAAACTAAAGCAAATACTGATCAAAATTTATTTTTGTTGATGATTAATTTTCTAAAAGTTTATTAGCATTTATTGGTTCATTAGATTAATTCAAAATTATTTTTTACCAATTTAACATATGTTTTTTAAAAAACTCTTTGTTGATGATTTTATTTTAAAAAATTTATTAGCATTATTGGTTCATTATGTTAATTGAAAATTATTTTAACCAATTTAATGTATTTTAACTAAAAAAAAAATGAAAAATTTCTTAAAATTTATATATTATATGTTTAAATATAGACATAGTTAAAATTAAGGATACGAGGCATATTTTTTTAAAAATGATCGTTAAATATAATATAACATAAATAAAATTTTATTTTATAAAATATAATTCTAACTCTATGAAATTCAAACAATCAAAAGAAACAGGATTAATTTTTTTTTCAAATTGATGAAGTTAAAATATTAAAATTATAATATCAAAATGTAAAATATTTTATTATATAAAATAATATTATATTTAAAATTATTATTTATGTACATACCGCAAGAAAGCTCGTAGTTTATTTTAAAAGCTACAGCAAAAAAAGAAGGTTTTTGTGTTTTAAGCAAAAACATACATCATTATTATTTACACCGTAGAATCTTTAAAATGAAATTTTTTTACAATATCAAATCAATTAGATAATCCTAGATAAAATGTATTACTATTTAAATATTAAATTTTTATAATTCTAAAATTATATACATAATTTTATTTACTTTTGAGTGCTTTTAAAAATAGTGAATCAACTAATAATTTTTTTTTTCTCACATGATGTTGAGGATGATGCTTGAATGTTGTTGTAGACTCGCAATGAGAGTGTAAACGTCTTCGTACTTCAAGCTATACATATTACGGTTCTTTACTACGGTTCTTTACGTTTGATTCTTAGAGTTACAGATGTAGACTCTATCATTAAACCTCTTAGGTCGATGGAAAGGAGTGTCTTCACTGACAGAATGGTAAGCTGGAAGATATGAAAGAGTGATGGTTTTAAAATGTGTGAATGGGAACTTAATGAAACTTTGTATTCAGGTGTTTGTGAGAGCAGTTCATGAAGCGAAGGATGAACGAGATGGAGACGAGGTGTTTGAGTTTACTGTCTGTATATTGATCGGTCCAAGTCATTTAAACAAACCCCTATAACGCTAAAGCAAATATACATCAAGAAATAGAAAAACCGAAAACGGCTAAGAAATGCGTTTGGTCATAAGAACGCGACGTTTTCTTCCTATCCAAGTAGAGGTCCAAGGTGGATCAGACTCGACCACGCTATAACCAGCGTTTGAGTATAAGTTTCTAGCGGCTGCGTCGTCTTCATAAGCTCTTAGAGCAAGAAGCTTGAAACCCCATAAGTAACATATAACATCACATGCCTTTAACAATGTACTTGCCATCTTCTTCCTCCTATTGATATAACAAAACCAAATTCCTTATAAACAACATTAGTCACTAATTTTTGTAACGAAGAAAGAGAAGAGAGAGACCTTTGAGCTTTGGAGACGGCTAAGCCTGAGACGTAAAGATATTCTTCCTCACCGGGAAAGTGGCGGAGTACAGAGTTTTCTGTCTGAACTGTGATGTCAACTACTCCAACGACACTTGAGCTTGAACTAGTGTCAGTTTCGCTTGTTTGCTCCGCCACGAGACATGCATATCTGCCGCATTTTAACGTTGCATAGTTATAAGTAAGCACTTAGCAACTAATCTTCTTCTTGAAACAAAGTTTTGTTCTTTGCTTTTACCTGTCAGGAGGTGAGTTTTTTAGTTTGTAGAGAAGCCCTGACAAAACTTCTGCCTGCAACATGTGTATTCATTACATATGTCACTAGGATGCTCCAAATTTTACATTAAAATACTGTTATGTATACACAAGCAAAGAAACTTTAGATCCAAGAATCCAAATAAACATAAAGTAAACATGTGACCTACTATATTAAATCATTTTTGTTCAGATGTTCTTCTATGATTAAACAAATCATGTCTACTCTACACAACCACTCTTCTGAGATTACTGAAATTTTTATATGCATTCAACACATGCAAACCTTATTATGGAAAAAATATACTGAAACTTTCCCACATACTGAGAATTTTGCATTAGATCATCAAGAAGGTAACACAAGAAAAGAGTAGACAAACCTGGAAAAACAAGAAGAAAAAATCATTGAAAAGAGCGAGAGGGATGTGGAAAGCTTCGGCTTGAACCGAAGACACTCTCCTAATCTCTTCTTCGTCGTCTCTTCTCAGCCTCCTCACGCCCCACCCGTGTTGACTCACCATATACTTCAACTCTGTCTCCACCGCATTCTGAGTCAAACTTGTTAGCGACTCGGTCGATGCGCACCGTACACTCACCGGGAAGCGGCTCCACTTCGGCTGGACGGACTTTCCCGGATATGGAAACTCTGGCCTAGCGGCGGAGTAGAGACTCTGTGGCAAGTGAGCCATCTTTATTTTTCTAGCATTTTTCAAAAAAAAGATGAAACGTTCATGTTTCTTTAGTCTTTATCAAAAAAAAAAAAAATGAAAGAAATGAGATAAGCTTACTTCCATCGTTTGTTTTTTGTGTGGTTGAGATTCATTAAGGATCATATGGAGATTTTGTTTTTTTTTCTTTAATTAGAAAAGATAAAATAATTCAGGTGGTTTTAATAGCCACGTTGACATAGTATGTCACGTTGAGAGTTGGACTTTGGAGCAGCATCCAGATATATGGATTACTTACATAGAGGAAACATGATCTAGAACTCAAATTAAATAAATTGCAGAAGTGGTTAATGATTCTTTTGAATTTAGATGATAACAACTTGTATGTAATGTGGCAAACTTCTGTGAATGTTGATTGTTGGATGAGAATTGTGTATACAGTACTTAATTAATGCATGCATGATCAACATATGAACTCGCAAAGAGTTTATGTTGCATCTCCAAAAGGGCCAAAACTAAAACTAATCAAGAAAAGCCTTGTGTGAATAAATGGGCCAGGCCCAAAATAAAATGAAGCCGGGCGCGTGCACGTGTGATCTATCTTATTTCAGTCTCCTCCGAAACGAATTCGCCGTAAAACTTGCAGAGTCGTCGTCGTCGTCGTTGTCTATCTTTTTAGCTGTTACTCGATCAGTTTTCTGATAATGGCGTTGAACACCGGAATCAGATCGATCTCAAAGATCATAGCTTCATCCGAGTCATCAGTCTCCAGATCTGGTTCGTGCTTTACATTTCTCTCTTTGGTGGTCTAGGGTTTTGTTTATTTGCCCAGATATCGACGACACATTTGTATTGGGTTTGAGATTTTGGTATCTCTGGTTAGTCTCAAAATGCTTCGACGACCCAATTCGTCCTTGGTTGATTGGTTGTTTCCTTGTTTCATATGAACCTATCAAAGTTGTTTTGTTTTTGCTAGTGGAGCATTATATCTGATCCACTGTACAGACCCGGGTTTGATCCTGGCTGGTGCATTATTGTTAATTCATTCAGAAAAAAAGAAGAAGGAAGATTGTGTCAGATATTAAATTTACATGCTCATGTTTAGATAGTTTTGATTAATCGATAAAAGATTCTCATTTACGTAGTACTATGTATCTGTATGTGTCTTAGCAGCAAATGTCTGGGTACAATGATCAACTTGTTTTGATATGTTTCTTAAAAATCAGAACTTGCTGAAACTTTCTTTTCGTCATCATTATCAACAGTGAGCAGAAGCTTCCACTCGACTGGAGCTAAGAAGATGAGCGGAGGGCATGGCCATGACGAGCCATACTACCTCCACGCAAAGCACATGTACAATTTGGACCGCATGAAATACCAAGGACTCAAGATGTCTCTCGGTGTCTTCACAGCTTTCAGCTTCGGTGTTGGAGTTCCTATCTTTGCTGTTGTCTTCCAGCAAAGGAAGACCGCATCTGGTTGAGTTGAGTCTCTCTTCTCAGCTTGAATAATAGTTGTATGTGAATTTTCAAACTCTGCCTCTGCAAGGAAAGTTTCTTGCTTCTTTTTTTTTATCTTAGCCCCAAGTCTTATCGTTATAAAAGTATATTATTCATCTTCTTTTGCTGGCTGTTTGATGCTGGAATAATGATATTTTTTTCCAACTTTGATTGGAATTGGAAGTTATTGTTCGAATATTTTTTCAGTTTGAGCAAACAATTTACTTTATACATTTTTGTGTCACCATGTATATGTGTTCTATCACTGGGATCCATTTGGATACTAGAAAGATCAACTTGTTCACATATCTATTAATCAAAAGTCAACCAAAAGCTAATATGAAATCAAAGAAACACACAAACCCCCACAGTGATATGGCAGCATTCAACCGCCAAAAGTATATTAAGTCCTCATGGCCCATTTAGAAAACGAACAAAACAATCTCACTTTTTCTTAACTGACCGTTAAATTCGAGATCCATAAACAGAGGGATGGTTGGGAATCTTTCTTGCTAGAAGCCAAGAAGTGTAAACCTATTCGTTCTTCCCAAGAATGCGTTTTGGTTTCTCTTATTTTGTTCCACCATGCGCTACAAATACAATGACTCTTATGTACGTACAGTAGTTTGTTTTCGGTCAGATGAGATGTAATCATTTGGATCACATTGCTGTGAACTTCTGTCAGGTGGCTCTGGTACAGTGGTGCTCTTATGCTCATTTTCTTCACTACGTACTTTTTTGCATGTCTCATACGAATCGATTGATATTGTATCGGCTCGTTAGTCTTTGATAGTTCCAAGTAGGGATGTTAAATGGTTGTTCTGTCTATGTGTATACTGGGTTACTTCAAATTATAATAGAGCAGTTATGGATATGTTCTTCTGAAGTAGGTTTATATGGGTAAACCTAGTTTTGTTCGTGAAAAATATGGATTTAGATAGACTGGACTACATGGTAATTGGTTTGGACTTATTTTAAATTAACTTGAGTAAAATCGTTTAACTTATTTATTCCAAATTTTATTTTTTCTAACAAAACTTCACAATCGTATTTTTGCCAAAATCATAAAATTACATTTTACTTCAAATCCAAAAAAAATCACATTTTCTGTTAAAACTGTAAAATTATGTTTCTACAAAAATCTAAAATCATGTTTTCCATCAAAACGGCAAAAATTATCATTTTTTGTTCAAACAATAAAATATAGTTTTCTACCAAAATAGTAAAATCATGTTTTCCTACCAAAACTACAAAATCACTTTTTCGCCAAATCCAAAAATCACATTTTTCCATCAAAATCGTAAAATCATGTTTTTCCGTCAAAACCGCAAAATTATGTTTTCCGTCAAAACCGCAAAATTATGTTTTCCGTCAAAATCACAAAATCACATGTTTCCCCCCACATAAACTAAAAAATCACATTTTCCCTAAAAATCTAAAATCATGTTTTTCGTCAAAATAGCAAAGTTTGAGTTTTCACCTAAATCGTAAAATTGTGTTTTCGTGTCAAAACCACAAAATCATGTTTTACGTCAAATCCAAAAATCACATTTCTCTGTTAAAATCGTAAAATCATGTTTTCTATAAAACTACAAAATAATACAAAATAATGTTTTCCGTCAAAACTATAAAATCACATTTTTCCACCAAAACCACAAAAATCATATTTTCCATCAAATCCAAAAATCACATTTTTCCGTCAAATCATAGTTAGAACCCAGCTTTCTAAATTATTTTCTAATTGTTAAGTTCAGTTTAACATTCATGTCCATGCCTATAAAACTAGTGGGGATTTGAATTCCTCCAAGCTACAACGATCGAAACATTTAAGTATTACAAACAACTTAAAAAGATACATATGACATGTATAGTGTAGTGGTTTATCTAGTGCATGTAGCATACATTTAAGTTTTTTTTTCTGTTAACAGTGGAATTTCGAGCCATAGACTAGAGCCTGATGCATATGGTGTACAAAATGTTTAAAAAAAATAATAGAAGAAGGATAAATAGCCCACCGAGCTTTTATTATCACTATCGAGAGATCCCTTATTCTATGCAATACAAAATTAGTAACATTATCAAATAATCACTGACTTATCTTGTAGAAACTACTTTTTTAAGTGACTGAATAGCATCAGCTTGTTTGTCACTGACGACTCTTGCTTAAACTATGTTTTTCTTTGGATTTGATGCCTTCACAAATCAATGGACTCCGGTTCGTATGCTTCATTTACGTTGCATATATAATATATTGTTTTCCATGTGCGAAGAGGACACGATGGTGGATGCTGATATAGTGTCTTTAGTCTCAAGCTACATCTCAATCACTTACAGCGGTCCATCTTGCCAATATTCATTTATTATGTTTAATTATGCACATGCCCACGCCAACACATATACCGTAAGTGCTGAATATTTGCCTGCATAAGTAAAACTAATCACCGCTTAGAAGAAATATAAAGCCCGATATTTCTAAGCTACATAAATTAATAAACCGATATAGTTATTACTTCCGGAACGACTCAACCCGCCTACCACTTGATCTTTGAAGATGAGCGCCGACAAAAATAAAAAGTTATTACTTATGTGATAGTTTTCATCAAGTTTTAAGGATAACCACAAATGTATTGAACTCATGATACATTTTGTAGTTGTTGTTTAAACTAGCTAGTGTTATAATATATGGACATGTCAATAATGTAAAAGCACACACGCGAATGCAAAGCAGACAATGATGAAAAGTAATGTTCATATTAAAAATTAAAATTATGCCTAATAATATTACTAGAAGTTGGTCATCATTGACATCCCACGTATTTTTAGGTTCTTTGGCTCCCCACTAATTCATCTCGGTGCTCCAGACCAAACTTAGTTTTGAGGAAAACAGGAAATTGATAATTTGATTTCTTGACTTATCAAACTACTTCCTTTTTTATTTTAGAGCAAGATTATCGGCAGGTTCTATTGGAGAACAACGTGGATTTCCAGGGATGGTTGAAAGTATCGACTGTATGCATTGAAGGTGGAAGAATTTTCCCACCTCTTGGAAAGGAATCTATTCACGAGGAACCGAAAAACCAACAATTGTGTTGGAGACGGTAGCTTCATATGACCTCTGGATATGACACGCATTTTTTGGAGCTCCAGGTACTATGAACGATCTTAATATTCTTGATCGATCACCTGTTTTTGATGACATTATTAACGGAATAGCTCCGGAAGTCAACTTCTATGTCAACGAAAGGGAGTACCATTTGGCTTACTATCTCATGGATGGTATTTATCCGAAATGGACGACTTTTATTCAATATCCGACTACCACATGGTCCAAAAAATTCATTATTTGCTAAAACCCAAGAAGCTGTGCGAAAAGATGTTGAGCGTGTCTTTGGAGTCCTGCAAGCTAGATTCGCCGTTGTCAAAAGTCCATCTAATTTATGGGATAAAAACAAAATAGCAAATATTATGAGAGCATGTATCATACTCCATAATATGATTGTCGAAGATGAACGAGATTCATACACTCAGTATGACGTTTTAGAATTTCAACAAGGAGAAGGTGTGAATCTTACATATTCCGTCGATATGGCTACAAATCTCGGCAATACAATTGATCGTCGAACAAGAGTTCGGGATAGACAAGCCTATCAACAACTAAAAATGATTTGATTAAAAATATATGGGCTAAATTTGGACATCTTCTAAATAACATATAATGTTTAAGTTTCTATGAATTGAATAAAATGTTTGTTTGCTTTTATTTATGATGTTTGTATGTTTTATGTTTTTAATTTATGTCTTCAATGTTTTCTTTTAAAAATTTTAATTGTAAGTTTTTTTTTAATTTTTGGCAACTTTGTAATTTTCTTATGTTTTCAATTTTAAAGTTATATGTTTTATATTAAACACATCTTTTATATGTTATTACTAATTAAAATAAATAATTTATTTACTAAGAGACGGTCAATAAGGTAGGGATCATCAAAACACCAAACCATCCAATGTAAAGACACAACATAAGTATCGACCAATAATTTACACATTTTCTATTATATCTTAACATTTTCTCTTAGTCTAAAAATAATAATAAAAAAATGCTAAGAGACCTAAATTTTGTCCCGGCGATAATGTTGCTCTTATGATAGTTATTTTTAAACTATTTTGGTGTATACGAAAACTGCTTTTCACTTGACACATAAGTACTTCACTTCAAATATTTCATATATTATACATACAAATAAATATACTTATTACATTCATATATATTGGATTCATGGATACATTTTCAACCTTTGATTCATGGATATTCACTATGAGAAAACTTTCATATATTTGATAGTATCGTATACTTGATTCACACCGATCTTTAATATTATTTTTGATATCAAAATACCCTTACAAATATTTCGCTATTTCTTTCATTTTCACTTTATGATATAATGATACATATAGCACCAAATCTCGATTGTGGTGATATACGATTTAGAGAAGAGATATAGTTTCTAATTTTCAAAGTATAATTGTTTCAAATGTTGAGAAAATGGAATTATGTCTAAAGATTTTTCACCGTAAGAAAAATAATCGATTATTGCAAGTGCGGGTATTTTCGAGTTAACTACTGACCTTGCATTACAGAGCCATATGATCATGGATTAAATATAAAGAGAAGACAAAATGGAACAATCTTGTGGCACATAAATTTATTAATTTGTACGCTAAACCAAACAATTTGATATAAACAGTTCCTAATCTATCTTAAGTATGATCAAGACATATTAACTACAGACGTGGGACATAAATGCGAACAGTTATTCAAACATTACGTCATTTAACTTGGATATATATAGTCAGGTGTAGAAATAGTATTTTGAGTACATTATGTATTACAAATTATTGGCACTTTAGATGGGAAACATAGATAAGATATAAAATTATCAAAAACTAAAATAATACTATCCAAAAGTTAATAAAATTATTTGAAATACATATAAGGATTTTAAAATATGAAACTTTAAACTTAAAAATTTAAATTGTGAAGTTTTGTACTTGTTTTTGAAATACGTACAATTTTATATTTGAAGTTGATTTCATATTTACAGTTGATTTTTTTTTTAAGTTAATTTGACATCTGTTCTATGAAATTTTTTTATTGTAATTGTTTTAAAACGTATAAAAAAAGATGACTCCATGTAAGAAGCAAAAAAATCTTATATTATTTCAAAACGTATTAAAATACTTGGGTCAAAGAAATGCATGGTAGCTCAACAACTTTATTATTTTTATTGCCCTGTGCGAACACAAACAGTGAAAGACCCATTCTTTAGAAACTTGAAGAAAAAATAAAGTATTTATTAGAGAATATATTTAGTGTTATAATACAGCTGCATCCCTGGCCACGCCAACTTAACAACATTTACTACTAAATGGTAACTTAAATGGTAAAAACCAACAAAATCAGTACGTACAAACTCGACCATGCCTATAACAAACTAATGAATGATATTTTGTATCTACTTGCACGTATAGCGTAGCTTGCCCTCATATGGGATGGTATTGGAAACTAGCTAGAGATCACAGAAGCTCCGAACTTGGTTCCACCAAGTTGAAATAATTCCAGAAAAATACAATATTCTTAAAGTTAATAATAATTTTTAAAAACAATGATCACACATATGTAAGTAAACTGAATTGATTGCAGAAACTTACAATATGCTTAAGGTTCATAAAAATAATAATGTTTTTTGAAGGTATCACACACTTATATACTTTCTTAATAAAAACAATCTTCTTAATAAGATTAATATTTTATTAGACTTAATGTTGCGATCTAAAAGTATTTAAAAAAAAACATAAACCCATAATATGTCTCATTCAGAGAAAATTATACGGAAAGTATTACAAAGACCAAGAGAAAAATATATGTATACTATATAGTAAATGGCTAAAGACGACAAATCAACGGCGACGGCGTGGAAGAAGCAGATGATCATATGAAGCAGATTTTTCTGGCCCCGGTAGCTGAACAATGGACTCTGTAACTGAACAAGATCTTCGACAAGAACCGTAGAGATTCACTAACCCAAACCTCTTGCTGATGCTGCTCTTTGCCAACACCTTTCTTGATCCACCCGAGTTTCCATCGTAGTCCTCATCATAGTCGTCACCTTTGGAACATTCTAACAACGCCGCCGCGAAGGGATCTTTCTCCGTCGCCGGGAAGCTATTCTTCTTAGTTGAGTTATTAGATTTATGATTTTTACCGGTGACCGGAAAGATGGTACTCTTGTGAGGAGGGAGAGGTAGTATAAGTGAAGATTCTCTATTTCCGTGGTGGTTGAGTCTATGAGAATAGTCTTTGGGTTTTCCAGGAAGCTGTTCCCATGAGAATGGAACACCAAGGAGACGAAGAGGAGTGGCTGGAGAATTCAAAGGAGAGTCGCTTGGAAACACAAGGGAGCTAGAGGAGCTAGAGGAGAAGGATGAAGAATAAGATAAAGATCGCCGGGATGAAATGTTTTTCTTCACCGGATCAGATCGTCTGGTTACTATTAGGGTTCTTGAAGAATCCATTAGGAGTAAGAAGAGAGAGATAGACAATATAATCCAGGGAGAAACTCTGTTTTTTTTTAAGTTTGTTCTCTGACGAGATTTCCCCATTTAAACTGTTGGAAAATAAAGGACAGAATTGTCAAAAAAAAATCTTAAAATATTTTGTTGAGCTAAATGTGATTACAATAAGGAAAAATGATTAATAGCTACACAAACAATACATCATTACATTACTTGATCGCACTTCTAAACAAAATAATCTATTAAGACTATACGAATCATATGACAACATCTCTAAACTGTGCTATATTGCTAACACCATCAACATAATTTTGATAATCATAAAAGTGTATTAAGCTTGTTTCCTGACAATTTTTCATGATATTTAACATCTTTTATATGTTATCTCATATTTGTGATGTACAGTGTTACAAAAAGAATAATTGATCTATATGTTTTTTTGTTTTTGATTATTAGACATGTGTTATGATCGGTTTCTAAAAAAAATCCACTGGATAATACCAAATTCCAAATTCAACACATTTTCCAATATAAAATTATATTTATGGAGTTAAGAATATAATACAATATATTAGTTCAAAAAAAAAAAGTTCTATAACTCTTTCACGCTTGCATCTAAGTATGATTCGTATACAAAAAAGTTCTATAACAATATATTAGTTCAAATTCCAAATTCAACACATTTTTCCATATGTGTGATTATGTTGTGGTGTATTGTTTTTGTAGCTGACAATTATATTTTCTAATGGCAATACAAAGAAAAACATAATTATCACATTTAAGTATTACTATTGTTTTGTTTATACTAGTTCTATAACTCTTGCTGACAAAAAAAAAGTTCTATAACTCTTTTACGCTTGCATCTGAATGTGGAATAATAAAAAGTAGGTGGGGAAATACAATACGCACGGGAACTTAAACAGATAACTAGATGATGTTAGTAGATATGTTGAATTGGTGGAAACAGAGAAAGGTCTAGTTTATTTGGAGATAGTTGTGAAACTGCAAGTAACGATGAAATAAGATTGAGAGTGGCGAACCATTGGTTTTGGCGTGATAGATTAAAACGACACTGGACATTAGGGACATGAACTTTCAAGTTCATAAATATAATTCTAAATAAACTGTATGTATTCAATAGAAAAAGATGTTACATTGATATGTAGAAAACGTTTGGTCAAATAATTGAATCATAGCTGAAAACAATAATATAAGACAATGACTAGTTGCGAACCTACAAAATGTTATTGATCAGTCCAATAACATATATCATCTTGGTTTGTTCATCTATCATTTTCATCCTATCCATTTAGATGATTATTCCAAATAATCTATTTAGATGATTCATCTAAATAGTGTTTAAAATCATTTTTTCTTCCGGATGGTTCATCTAGATAAATTATATTTTGTTCGTTTGTTGATCTCTATTTCAATATAGATGAGTTTAATGAACAAATGATTAATAATTCTTGTTTTGATTTAATCTTATTTTTGTTTTTTGCTAACTGTATTAAATTTATTATTTATCTAAATATAGTTATAACTAAATAATTTTTAAATTAATATTTTATTTTGTGTTATGGCAGAAAATATAATTTTACATTTTTAAAAAATATTAAATTTTGCAGTTTTACCAAGAAAATTAATGTGACTTTTTTGTTTTAACGAAAAATATAAATTTGTGGTTTTGACGAAAAATGTGATTTAACGTTTTTGGCAGAAAGGTGTAAATTTTCAGATTTGGCGAGAAAAAACGGTTCTTCGATTTCAGTGGAAAATGTTATTTGGTAGTTTTGGAGAAAATGTAATTTTGGGCAGAAAATACGAGTTTACGGTTTTAAACGAAAAATGTTTTTATACGGACGTGGCTGGAAAATGCATTTTTGCGACTTTGGCAGAAACTCCGATTTGTTAGTTTTGTGAAAAATGTAATTTGATGGTTTTAAGTTTTAACTGGAAAATGTATTTTTTTTAGGTCTAGCAAGAAAATGCATATTTGCAATTTTGATGAAAAACTATGATTTTACTATATTATGTGAAAATGTAACTTTGTAATTTTGGGGAAAATATAATTTACAATTTTGGAAAAACTATAATTTTACAATTTTGGCAGAAATATGATTTTATCAAAAAATGTGAATTATATAATGGTTATTTGTTTGTCTAAAAGTTGGGTTTAGATGTTTATTTAGATAATGGTAAATTTATCATTTGTTATTTTGTATAGGTATACCATAATTAGATTTATCTGGATAAGTCATTTGGATTGATGATTTGGATGATACTCATTTCAACACAAAATGAATATCAATTTTCATTTTCATCCGGATGGTCTATTGACATGGGCAAACGAACAATGCCCATTATAATTTGTGGCCTCCAACAAACTCAACAAATCACCATATATGAAGAGGATATGTTGATTCTTGTCAATTCTGCCCTAGGCTTTTTCTCTAACTTTTGTTCAGATGTTTAGTGTCAATGATGGTTAAGAAACATTAAGTTTTCTGGCAAATAATTTTGTTTCACTTCTTGAGGTTATATATAGAGAACTACTATTTCAGATGAGCATTACTTCAGTACTAAGAGAAAATCAAGACGGAGTGCATAGTAAAGATAGTCAAAAGATTGAGAAATAATCTCCATCTTTTGTTTTTTTTTTTTTTGAAACACTCCATCTTTTGGTATAATATGATAAATGTCGAAGGAGTTGAAATATGCTGGTCTACTCCTTGCACACCCATGGAACTAAAACAACACTAGTTAAGGTATAGGCCCATTCATGTTCATGCTTCTCATTGATACCAATCCTCAGCCCAATACTTAAAAAGGTTTAATGAGATGTAAAAAGTTATGATGGCTTTACCTCCTGGCAGGTTTCATAGGCATCTAAGAAGATGTTATTGCCCACAACAGAGCTGGCTAAAAGGACTGAAGGCCACACTTCGATGTTCGAACATCACAAATGAAGCTTTAAGACCTTCATGTTTAATTTTTTTTGTAAAGACAGTAGTATGGCCACCGAAGTGTGCTTTGCTGAAATGCTCAGGTCGATTACGATTATCTAGAAGCAAAGTGAAGGACCATTGAGCATTTGAGCGGTATATTAGGACAGGGAGAAATACACCTGGGGTTATTAAACTTCAACTTCTGGGACAAGATCACATCAAAGGAAACGCTGGTAGCTGAGGTTAAAAACATTTTTTTTATAACTCAGGTATTTTGGATTTTAGGTCTACAATCTTGGGTACCCTCCATGATGTGAAACATCCGGTACATTAGATCCAGAAAGCCAACTGACTTAGAAGTGAATAATAAGTTTCTAGTGGTTAATCGAACTAAGGAGGCGACCAGATTTTTGGCTTCCGGCCCCGGTCCTACAACCAGTGAACCACAACTGCTGAATTTTTATCAAACATATTTGTAACAAGTTTCTCTCTTTAAGGACTTTTTTTCCAACAATGTCAAAAATGACATTTTTCCAACACATTCATGACCGTTGAATCCGTACTTTATGGTTGGTGCATGTAAATTTTGCTAAGTTATTGCTGGATTCTCACAGATGCAACACACTGACGTTCGAGATAACATGTTTAAACTACTTACGTCCTAGGTTTAAGCTGGTTAGCATTCGATGTAAGTTTAATATGTTTTTTGAACACATATAAGTTTAATATGTTAGTTATTAAACTATGTAACTTGAAGGCATGTAAACAGCATTGTAAAGTAAGCTGGACCGGAATCTATATTTGTCAATCCTGATTACGATTTAAAATCGGTCTTCTCTACGAGGACATGGGTGAGGGTGCACGAGGTTTAATCACAAGATTTCAGTTTATTAAGATTGACAACTACTCCCTCTGTTTATTAAAGAGTGTCATTTTAGTTTTTTTCTTGTTACATAAAAAATATCGTTTTAGATTTTCAATGCAGTTTTTACTTACTTTCAACTGAATATTAATTGTAAAATGCATTGATCTATTAAATAAACTTATTTATCTCAAATATTATTGGTCAATTAGACGTAATTAATGAAAACATAAATACATTTCAATCAATTTTTTAATATGTGTGAAAAGTGTCTAAGTGACACTTATAATGAAACAAAAAGAGTATAATTTTAAGTCTTAATTGTCAAATTTAAAACACAAATATAGTTTACGAAGAATTTAATGGAGGTGGTGGTATACGTCGAGGCTTCATTTCAACGAATATTAAAATCAGAAATATGGTTTATATTTAGGAAAGAAAATAACTTAAAAAGACTAGCATAGAAGAAACCGTATGATAAAAGAGAAGAAGAATCCAAATTAATTTATATTGCCGTGACGTAATTGTCATACGATAAAGTGTTCTCAAAATAAAATGTGAGAAGGGGATACTTGTTCGTTCGTTCGTCATGACTCACGGCCATAAGTGGATCATGTTGTCCGTATTCTGTGTACACTACTAAAATAAATAAATAAATCAATAAATCATTCATTTACTTTTTCACGGCGAGTTTCATGGCCCACGCGCCGTCGTAGGAGGTGAGCAAGAACAAACCCATCTTCAAAGAAAGGAAAGTACGTAGTATAGTAGTGACACACAGCCAGTGATGAATGACACAGAAATGGATCGGAGTTCAGAAGACAATGTTGAGTGCGTCATCACGTGCGAGCAACACACGTCGCCGTCATCAGTTTTACCAATGGGACCCACCGTTTAAAGTTGAAACTTCGAAGTTCCTACAAACTGATCTAAGCCATTCCTTGTAATTAGTGTTCATGTGATTGTCTGTGCCCGAGTACTATTATGATCCCGAGAAATCTTATCCTTTTTCTTCCTATGCGACGTTTGACTTTTGAGAGTTTGTTATGTACAATTACTGTCCGGGTCAACGCTTGTAAGCCAAACTCAATCGGGGATATTTTCCGTAGCAAAGAATATTGAGAACTGTCTTCAGAAACGGTGTCGTGATGGCTCTGAAACGCACCACCGTACATCCCTGTAAACGCACTTCCTTATAAGATACATCATACATGCATAGAGAAATCATGGTCATACGAATAGATAGAACTTTTTTTTTTTGCCATCTAAAATTTTATTGATAAAGTTTGTTACACAAAACAGTCCCAAAAGAAATGGTTCCAACAACCAAACCCAAACATAAACTTCAACCCGAGCCCAACACTGGTCCAAATTACAGACTAGTCCAACACTGATCCAACCTACACAAACGTGACAACACATCAGTACGTGTTGCACCAAACGCTAAGACGAAGACACGTGTTTCCGGAGCCTCCACCATCTTCACCGTCGGAAACGTCGTCACTGGACCAAACCAAATCAGCTATGGGATCAAGACCACAACCAAAGAACGACATCCAACAACTGTATTGGAAGTTCTCAGATAGCATCCATCGACTTGTGTCGGAATCTCTTCCGAACACCCCAAGCCACCTCACACAAATCGAAACCACCAGATCTCCGATTCATAAAAATACAAATCAACTACAATCGATCCTTCATGCTTCGTTTTTCATAGGATGGAGGAAGGAGAGTCAATCGGAAGGAGGAAACTACAGGAACCGTAGATCTCTAACCACCGCCGCCGTCAGCACTTATATATAAACCGTCGGATGAACCGGAAAGGAACCAGCCGTCAACCCCGAGGGATAAGGAGCGACGCCGGAGTCAGAAGCCGGCAAACGAAACTGAAGGAGCCATCGTTTCCGGAAGCTAAACCCGATCACACGGGAACCGAACTCATCTCATCTCTAACCCTCTGAAAGATATATGATTTGATAAGAGGGTAGAGATTGAGAGAGTTTCTCTCTCTGTCTCACTCTGTTACTTTAAACACCGACTAATACGAATAGATAGAACTTACAAGTATGCGCATACAATTTAGTTGTATTACAAAAAATGTAATTAGTATCAAATTTAGTCACAACAGTATATTAAGGCAGCTATACTATATACTCCTTCTGATTCGGAATGATCCATATTTTAGAAGAAAAAAAAATTGTTTCTAAAAAATCTATATTCTACCTTTTCAGTGTATATGTAATAGTGACAAATTGTAAATTTCAAAGATATTAATTGCATTTACTGAACTTTGATTGGTTAAAAATTATAAAATAGCTAAACACGGAAAATAATATATTTTTGTCAAAATTTTATGTGTTTTCTTAATAAATGTGAAAACTCTAAAATATACATTATTTTGAAACGGAAGGAGTATGTTTTTGGATGCACATCTTTGTTCTTATCGAGTTGTGGTTTTCGTAATTGAATCAATCTATCAGGTTTAAATGCATCTCCAATCCTACTCCATTTTTAGTCCAAACATTATTTTAAAGTAAAATATGCTTCAACCTCACTTCATTTTCAACTCCAAATTGGAGTAATAGATAAGTTTACTCCATTTATAGAGTAATCTTTTTCATTACTCTATTTTCAAATTGAACATTTTTATTTATAGAATAGTACTTAAATTTTAAATATTTTTATTTCATATTTTTTCCTCATTTTTATTTAATACTTTAATATTTAAAAGTAATACAATAACTTGAAAAATATTATTTCTGTAAGAGAATATTTAATAATTTTAAATAATGATGCATAAACTAATAAAATACCAAAACTAAACATAAAAATATATAATAAATAAAATAAATGATCTAATAATCCGGTAAATTGTTTTTGGAGCCGCCTAGGTTGGTGAAATATTGTCCAAACTATAAAAATGACCGATTTTAAAATTTTCTTGCTCGATTTAAGAAAGTCAAAGATAAAGAACCTCATGAATCATTATAAAGCATTAATTGACCATTTGTGGAAAAATATTCTAATGTTCGTTATAGAACCAAAATATGCTATCTTATATATATTTACGATTATTGTACTTTTCAATAAGAAATGTTTAATTTGAATAAATTATATTTTATGGAAGTTTTGTAAACATAAAACAATTGGGGCTAATTGGTAATTTTTTATAAGTTGAAGATATTATTAATAATTATTAATTAATTAAAGTATAATTATTTTAAAATATTTTTTTTGAGAGTAAGAAATGGAGTAGTACATTAAACTAAAATTCAACTTCATTTTGTGTTTCACCATTTTAGAGTAAAAAATACCATAACAATGCTCTTAGGAACATTTGGCTATCTCTAAGCCATCTAGAAGTTTTTTTTTTGACTTTTTCGATGACCATTTAAGTTTGACGTGTAATTACGTGATGCGTTCATATTCGAATTTTGTTTCACTTTTAGCACATTTTATTTATTTATTTATTTTTTTTTTTTTTTTTTGTAACTGCTTTTAGCACATTTTACAAAACTTGTTTATTTACATATGGTCTAGTGCTATATTTTTAATCAATCAATAATCTTTGGATTACAGATAGCAAATCAGTTTCATTAGGAACATATACATGCTGTAGAGGCAAACTTATAACATTTCATAACATCATTTTACAACATCTCTACACGCACAAGTCAATGCAGCAATATTCATTTTTATCAAAACATTGAGTCTTATGTACCTTTGAATCAGTGCAGATATTAAAATCTTATTTTCTTTAACAGGTTAATGGAATAGCAAAACAAAAGTAATTTTGAAACATCTGTAACATATAATACATTATATACTTAAGATCCACACATGTAAACTAATCGTGGACTTGACATACAGTTTTTCAATTAAATTTAAATTTCATATTCTTTAATTTATTTTTTCATATCGATGGTCAAAACTCAAGATCAACAAGCAATGGTCGGCCATGGTTTCCGACATCTCAAATTCGTTTTTACCTCGTGTTTGCAAAAGAGTTGTTAAACAATAGATACTATTGTCACTGCGCTAGATTCACTGAGACCTCTTTCTACATATTGTCCCATCGTGCGTTGTCGGCTGCTTTCGACGCTTATACGGCTGATGGACCTTTTTCTTGATGAGCCAAAACCGCTCTTACTAGGTCTTTATTCAATTTGACTAAGGCTTCGAATGGTGACGTGTGGGACAAGTGTGGGACAAGTGTGGTGCGGTTGTAATAGTAACGAAAATATATAGATACATAGGCATATGTAAAAAAATTTGTTACTATTCACTGCGGGGCGGTTCATCACCTTTTGAAACCTAAACCAATTCGAGGGCGGTTCATCACCTTTTGAAACCTAAACCAATTCGAGGGGAACGTAAGTCCCATCCCCAACAGTGTTATACTCCCTCCGTTTTTTTATATAAGTCGTTTTAGAGAATTTTTTATGTTCCAAATTATATGACGTTTTCGGTTTTTTATGTAAAATTTATTAACATTTAATGTTATATGACCAATGAAAATATACCTTCTATTTTATTATTGGTTGATTTGTGGTTAGGTAAATAATTAATGATGTTTTTGTTTAGAAAATATAAAAAATTAATGATTTCTTAATCTATTTGCACAATTCTAAAACGACTTATATTAAAAAACGGAGGGAGTATAAAGAACCATCCTGATTTTCTTACCAGTACTATACATTTATCTCCCTTCAATTTTATTTCATCATATAGATATAGATTTAGTAGTAACCACTTAATAATTAAAATCAAATGATAAATTTAAGAAGCCAGCCGACACAAGCATTAACTTGAAAAAACATCCTGACACATGATGAATCAATCGTCGTCCAAATGTATCTGTTGCTTTAATTTTTAGAACAAAAAGAAACATCAGGTGATTCTCAATTTGACAATTTAGAGTGGAAAACACTTAATTAAAATCTGTATTCTGTATTCTGTATTCTGTATTCTGTATTCTGTATTCTGTAAAGTGATAGGTATATTCGAAATGAAAGAAATAAACACAACAACCACCCGAAAAAAAAGAGTTATTATTGGGTTCACCCCTAGTGTGAACTTTCAACCAATAGAAAATTATCATTTTAAATTTAGTATCTTTTAATTAAGGAAACCAAATAACTTAGCAAATTATATTATTTTTTCAAAATAAAATTTAAAAATAAATAAAAATAATATATAAAAAACGAATTCAAAAAAAAAAATAATGTTGTCAACAAAACACTAAACCCTAAACTCAGATACTAAACCCTAAACTCAAATCTTAAACCCTAAATCTTTGGGTAAACCCCTAAACCCTTGGAAAAACACTAAACATGTTGTCAACAAAACACTAAACCCTAAACTCTAATCCTAAACCCTAAACCCTTGGGAAAATCTTAAACCCTTGGGTAAACCCTAAACCCTTGGGTAAACTCTAAACCCTTAGGTAAACTCTAAACCCTTGGAAAAACACTAAACATTTGGATAAATTCTAAATTATAAATCTTAAATACTAAACTCTAAATCTTAAAAATAATTTTTTTTTTAAATAATCTTTTCTTAGAACTATTGTTATTTTTATTTATTTTATTTTTTATTTTTTATTTTAAAAGCATAATATAATTTGGCAAGTTATTTTGTTTCCTTAATTAAAAGACACTAGATCTAAAATGACAATTTTCTATTGGTTGGTGAACCTAAAGGTTCATTCTATTCTATGGGGGGTAAACCTAAGAAAAAGTCGAAAAAGAAAGGCATGAAAATAAAGAGATTTTAAAGTGACAAATTAAGGAAAAATAAAACCACTTTTTTCCAAGACCCAATTCCTTTCAGCAGTCGCCAGCTGGCTTTATACTATATGCCACGTGTCACTTTGTCAATAACCATCACTTTGCTGACGTGTCACCAACTTGCCATTCTCCTCTCCATAAATAGAGCTCTCAGCATCTCACCCCGAGATTCAGCCTTCTACATAACTCACCTCTCTCTCTAACTCCGTTTAAGTTTGCCATCAGAAAGTACTAAATAAAAATAATGTCAGGTTTTGACGGTGTTGAAAATCAAATCAACCGTCCAGATTCAACAGCTGGTCTCCCTCAAGTTCCTCGTGAGCCCCCAATCACCCTCAAGGTAACACAAACACTCACTGAGTTCATGTCGTTGACTCGCTTTGACTCTGGTCTTAACTCGTACCTTTGTTTTAGTTTGTCGATGTATGTTACCGAGTGAAACTCCATGTTGACTCAAGTAAGATCAAGAAGTTACTGGGACTAGATCACAAACCGTCCGATGAGACTAGAACGACGGAGAGGACGATACTTAGTGGAGTCACCGGAATGGTGTCACCCGGCGAGTTTATGGCCGTTCTTGGACCATCGGGAAGCGGTAAATCAACGTTGCTTAACGCCGTCGCAGGGAGACTCCATGGACCAGGCCTCACCGGAAATATACTAGCCAACAACGCTAAACCAACGAAGCAAACGTTAAAACGTACCGGGTTCGTGGCCCAGGACGATCTACTCTACCCTCACTTAACCGTACGGGAAACCCTAATTTTCGTGGCCTTGCTCCGTCTCCCTCGTTGTCTAACCAGAGACGATAAAATAAAAGCGGCCGAGTCGGTGATATCGGAGCTAGGGCTCGAGAAATGCGAAAACACAGTCGTGGGGAACACTTTCATTAGAGGGATCTCGGGTGGTGAGAGGAAACGTGTGAGCTTAGCTCACGAGCTACTCATCAACCCGAGCCTTCTGGTTCTTGACGAGCCCACGTCCGGGCTTGACGCGACGGCAGCTCTTCGGCTGGTACAGACGCTAGCCGGGATGGCTCATGGGAAAGGAAAGACGGTGGTGACGTCTATCCACCAGCCGTCGAGCCGTGCGTTTCAGATGTTTGATACTGTGCTGCTTTTGAGTGAAGGGAGGTGTTTGTTCTACGGTAAAGGACGTGACACCATGGCGTACTTCGACTCCGTCGGATTCTCGCCAGCGTTTCCGATGAATCCGGCTGACTTCCTTCTCGACCTTGCTAACGGTACGTTCCCATTTAAAATCCCGTTTTTTTAAAAAAATCAGCTTTTAATTAGTTAACATCATGACTTTCATGTATATAGTGTAACACTAACACGCATTATTACTTATTAACATACATCATGATTAATTCTTTGCTTGAATAGTATTATGATTACATCAATTGACTGATGATAGGACAAAAAGAATTTTTGAATATGAAATCGTCCTTTGGAGTTTTGGGTGGTCCTCCTATACGTGTATGTAGTACGTATATGGTTCCTTGATTCCGTAACCATGCATAAATACTCATGTGAGGAGGGTTAGATATTTCATATTTGTATTGAAAAATACTACTGTGAAAATAGCAGCTCGACCCCAAGAGAGTAAGAGCATGTTTATCTGAGATCCTTACCGAGGTTCTTAGTGCGTGGACCTCCACAAAACCCTTAAGGATCGGTTACAAAAACTACTAATTAAGAACTAATTTTAGTGAGTTTCTTACACTGTTCGCGGACCCCACTGACTCGTGGCGATCCGAGATTGGTTTGCTTTTTAATTTTTTTTTTTTAAACCTTAGGTTTTTTAGGGATAAAAATGCTCTAATAAATGGCATACTTATAGTCGTTATCGCCGCCGTCCCAGAGGCGGACCTACGTGGAGTAATAGGGTCTCATATGACATAGGTTAAATTATATAATTGTACTTTTAGCACGTATTGTTGAAGATTTTGTTAGATCAGTTGGTTACATAATTCATCTACTGACACTATAACTTACAGGTTCGGCACTACATGTGTATTTTTTAATTTGTTTTCTCTAATTGTTGTTTTATTGGGCCAAAACCCGTATTTTATGACCACCCTAAAATGAGATCCTGGATCTGTTGTGCCGTACGATGAGAACTATACAAGTCTAAGCTACGATGATTCTCTAGTTGACTCTTAGAACACATTTATCCCACGTTTTTAGGATGAGTTTTTAGGAAAAAATGGATGTGGGTTCCACTAAAACCAGAGTAAACGCCTCCAGAAATCGCGAAATAGGAGACGTCTGTTGAATTGGTTTGATTTTAAGTTTTTTTTAAATCAGAAAAACAGAAAAAAAAAACGTATATGCGATAAAGATGCTCTTACGTTATGGCTTTATACTAATAGTTGGTAATTTATTTGAAGCCTACACAAAACGCTAGTCTACTAGTATTACATTAGTCTAGCGTTACATTAGTAGTAAATGATATTAGTAGTAATTTTACTTACATTTACATACCCTATTCTTTTATGGTAAAGGGAACTTATGTAGCATATTTTTCTAATAATTGTTTATTCTAAAGTTTATACTAATTTTTAAAGTAGAGTTGATAATCGAAGGGTGGCTTTTTGATGTTATGGGCAATTGGGATACGTGTTTTCTTTCTTTTTCTCTTTTCGTGTATGCCACATATTTTTGGGTTTCAACTTTGGCATATTATATCATCTGAATAAATGTTATTCCTTGCTTTTATATAAAAACCTTATACATTTACACTACTAAAACGGTGCTTTTTCTTAATTTTTGTTTTCGGGAACATGCTTTATTTAAGTAACGAACCACCGCGTGTCTTATGAGTTTTATAAGATGACGTAATCGTTTCAAACCCTTGCTATTGTGTTTTTTCACGCATATTAAAAATTATTAAAAATTTATGGTTTACCATCTATTCATACAGTAAATTTCATTTAAAGGGTTTTCAAACTCTTTAATTTCAAATTAAATATCAGGTAAAGTTTCTTTACACTGATTAAAAATTAGTTAAATGTTTTAATTAATTTATTCTCAAAATTATATAACATTTTTTTTAACTTAATCAGATGCAAAAGTTTAAATTAATGTAAAATTGCATATAATCAGATGCAAAAGTTTAAATTAATGTAAAATTGCATAAAATCATAAAATAATATTATTTTATAACAAATTTTTATTTTACATCAACACTTAATTTGAAGCTGATAAAGTATCTTTATACGTGTGTTCTGTTTTCCCAATAATTTGTTTTCTCTTTTTTTTTTTAAGACAACTAGTTATAAAGTTTCCTTATTGTTCAGTGTTTCAATCGCGAAGTAGACTTCTCACTCTCTCTTTAATTTTCTGTGGCTTTCGAAGTGCGTGGTTTTGAATTGTCCGCAGTTCCGTGTTTCCAATACATCCTTGATTTAGGAAACTTTTACTTTAATGGTTAACCGCCTGAAAGGACCCAATCACGCTCTCGCAACTATCCCTGGTTTTCAGTTTCCCTCTCTCGAAACTCATCGAAGCATTAAATACCAGTTCCTTGGGAATTGGATATTATTCTTAGGACATGATTAATCCCGGTCTTTTAACCATTTTTAGCCGGAATTCTTAATTTATGATTTGATATGTTTTTTTTTAACACTTTTTGGATAAGTTACGGCTCGTATATTTTTTATTTAAGAGACGGTTCTTAACTTTTCTTAATTAAAATCTAAAAAAACTAAGAATCGTCTCTTAGCCGAAATTAAGAATCACAACTAAAAAACTACGATTACTCATGGTATTAACTCCTTCACAATGTTTTTCCGAGTCTTATCGTGATTACAAGAATTCGTCATGGCTATGTAAGTTTACATTTTCTTTCGAATAGAAAAATGAAAATGAAATCACAAGTCTTTTTTGATCCAAAAAAAATCACAAGTCTTTTTTTATCAAAAAAAGGAAGAAATCACAAGTCTTTAATGCACATGGGTCACGTTAATACTCCGTTCGTTTCAGTTTAATTATCGTTGTAAAGTAAAATTTGTGTTTCAAAATAAGTAGTGTTAATGTAAAAACTATTAATTTTATATTTTAATCTATTTTTTTATTAGTTGCAATGTGGTTAACTGTATTGGTAGTGATGTTTTGAGGGCCGGCTCAACACTGTTACGGGTCATAGGGCGAAAAATATTTTTTTTTATCCTCTAAAATTTATATGTAGATAATGTTTAAAATGTTTTTAAAATTTAATCAATAATATTTTGTAATGAAAATAAAACTATATACATATCAAATAATTTGGGTCCTTTTCAATTTTATTTATTATATTTATAATTTTATATATATAAAAATATAGATTATAAAATAATTGGGCTCCTTAATTAGTATTATACGGGGGGACACGGGCTTGGATCCGGGGCGGTCGCACCGCTTGTCCCCCCTAATAAGCCGGCCCTGGATGTTTTGATTTAGTAAGGGTCTGACTGGTTTCTCCGGTACCACTCGTAAACACAATTTTTGCAGTTGGTAGCGGTTGTCGGCGTTTTACAATAATCACACAAAACGTTACAAACCGCTTTACACCGCTCCAAACCTATCAAAATCAAAAGTTGGTTCCAGCTAGAGTTTGCGGTTGCAGGTGGGTAATTGTTTTTGTTGTAAAAATTATGTAAATATAAAACTAAATAATTATAAATAAGTTTTTATAAATACTAATATATATATATATATATATATATATAAAATTTTAAAACTATGATTTTATAAATAAAATTTTTATATTTATTACAGTAGTACAATTTATAAATATAATTTTTATATTTATTACAATAGTACAATTTATAAATATAATTTTTATATTTATTATAATAATACTATTTTTAAATATAATTTAATACTTATTATTTTATATTGGGGTTTAAAATTATCATTTTTGTAATTAAACTTTTTGTCTATTAAATCATTTTTTTGTTAATTGATTTTTTGCATCTATGGTTAAAGCAGTAAAAAATGACATGCAAACGCAACAATTTTCAAACGTTATGCCAGTCATACGAAACACTTAATAAAGCTTGAAATCGCAACTACCCGCTTTCGCAAACTTCCGCATCCGCAGCTGTAACCGCTGCGTCTTAACCAGTCATGCCCTACATATATATAATTAAATAATTTTTTAATATGTATATAGAAGTCTAAAAGGATAATTAAATTGAAACGAAAGGAGTATATTCCAATTTGTCTTTTGCTTTATCCAAAACAAGTTAAGAAGTACCAACAAATTGTACGAATGGTTTTTCTAGGGATTGCTACATTGCAGTTAATGACTAACTTGTAACCCAAGACCAAACTCACTAACTGTGTAACCCAAGACCAAACAAAAACTCATAAGGCTGTATTGGTCTTCGGCAATGACTTTCCATTTCTGTTTGGTGTTTTTTTTTTAATTATTAATGATGACAAACATATGTATGTCTATATATATATATGCACGCACATGGTATGTCTAATGTATACTCTGGTGACGCCATAGGTAGGGTAAGAACACAATAATAATAAGGGATAAATATGGCACATAGAAATAGTTTGTGGCGCACGATGGCATATCATTTAGTATTAGATCTAAGTTGTTAATTTTGGTGGGCAGTAATTTCTTTTGTCTCCACTAACATATGCTCGACATTCAAACGTTCTTTGTATTGTATCTTCGAGAAAAGTCCCATTTATTTGACCTGCAATCATCCACGTGATCATTCGATCTATTACATCTATATATGCATATATATGTGTCTGTGCGTGTGTGTTTTGCATGTATGTGATTTTGCATAGCTGGAAAGTTTTTTTTTTGAACTTATGGTTGGGAAGTTGATAGTCACATGATCTACTAAGCAAGAATATCGTTTGACTAGTTATTCGCTACTAAAAGCATTTGTTATATTTTCATCATCAGAAAATGTTAGATATTACTTTCTACGTCAAAATACAACAAGAAACTCCACTTGCCCGAACTTATTGATCAACTTAATTGAAAGAAAAGAACAACATAAATTAATTTTTCTGCTCCAAAATCATTTCTTTTCCATAAGCTGGCTGTGATATTTGATGGATTACACTTGTTGAGTACTTAGCTTGAATATGCATTGTTAATTTATTATTGACTTTCTCTGACTTTTCTTCCCCAAAATTCAATTTTATCTTTTTGATAGAAGATTCAGTCAACACCCGCCATTCATAATGTAGGAGCCCGTATGATAGCTGTTAGTGTTGTGACTGGTAATAGATACCATTCATATGTTGCTAGAGGTCAACCTAGTTGGTGCTCTCTTGTTTTTGATAATGATCGAAGAAATAGTCTAGGTTCAGCTTGTGTACCGTTTTGTTTTTTGTTCATGAAACTTTTTTATCAGTAAGGTTTAATTAATGAAATACTTCAGATGGCTAAAAAAAAAAAATCTTTTTGATAATCCTGTTGATAAGTAAAAAAAAGTAAGCTTAACACGTGTTAGGAACTAAAACCTATTCGGCTTATTTTGTATAAGTTTACTAGGTGTTTTCTTGCACCATGTGCAGTAAGGAATTTTTTAATTTAACTTATATTTAAAAATAAAATTTATTAAATATTATAGATTTTACTATTTTCTTACTAATATTTAATATAGATTTGATATATATTAAATCAATTTGTATAAAACTAATAAAAATGATATACAATTGTATAATTATCAAAAATTTAGTCTAAACAATATTTATAAATTTTCTAGGTATATTAAAAACTAATGATCTTATGATTAGATATTTAAATTTTTAAAAAATTGTAGAAATTTTTGAAAGCTTTCGTGATACAAATTGTATAATTATAAAAAATAATAATATTTCAAAATTTGAAATGTTATATGAATATATTTATTTTATAGATGATGTATGAACTATTACCATATTTAAAATTTTTTGCCAAAAATAAGTATCAATATTAAATGTAATATATGAATTATTACCATATTCTAATAAATTTGCCAAAAATATAAATCAACATTAAATGAAATTATCCATGTCATATTTTTTCCAGAAGTCATGTAATCAATTTCAATAGCCATGTCATATTTGTTTTGTAAAATTGATTATAGAGAAGACATTTGGCAAAATCACTTCGCAAATATAGTCTTCCATCGTTTTTTTTTGTCCAAAAAAGCTTATCGTATTAAAAGTTAAATTCAAACACTATATTTACTTGATTTTCAAGTTTTTCCATTTTTTTAAAAAAATGGAATCAATGAAGTAGGTAACATTAAGAAATAAGATCACCGTAGTGGCCACCTTATGCTTTTCTTGGGTGGAGTCTTTCGCCTCTCCACCTTGGCTGGGTCAGCTTTTCCGCAAATCCGACCTCCATTACCTGTAAATAAGTCAATTTATTAATTTAAAGATATTTACTTTAGTTAGATTAATAAACAAATGGGAGTTATAGTAGCGAATAGAGTAGAGAATGCTCACATAAAGGAGAGACATATGGTTGAGATAATGGTGGGATGGAAGCCACCTTGTGTAGGGTGGATGGAAGCCACCTTGTGTGGGGTGGATGAAACTGAACACGAACGGGGCATCACATGGGAGCCCGGGGCCGGCGGCTGCAGGGGGAGCACTGCGAAACGGAGAAGGCGAGTGGTGTGGTGGTTTTGCGATTAATATAGGTAGTTGTACGGCACCATTAGCGGAGTTATAGGGTGTGTACTATGGTTTAGTGGTTGCTTGAAAGAAAGGGGTGAGAAGGCTGGAGGTAGAGGTCGATTCTATGATGATGGAGTTTCTTACGATAGGGATTGGGGATACTCATCCGCTGTCTTTCCTGGTACGTTTGTGCCATGGCTTCTTGACAAGGGACTGGCTGGTCCGATTCGTTCATGTGTACATAGGAAAGCAAACCGCTTAGCTGATGGTTTGGCTAACCTTACATTTTCTCTTCCGTTTGGTTTTCATAGTTTTGTTGTGGCACCGATTGAGGTCGCTGTTTTAGTTCATGAGGATGTTGCTGGACCGTTGCGGCCACGACAAATTCGTATTGTAAGCTGAAGTTTGAATTTCTTTTTTAAATAAATTGGGAGTCATTCTCCCATATTCCTAAAAAAAAAACACTTTCAAAACCTGTTTAAATATATTTGTATGGTCGGTACAAAGAAGACGATTTGTTGAATCACCTCTATTCGGTTCAATGCCACACTGAATTGTCTTCTGTTTTTCATGTTTAGGATATTTAACTAATTATTCCATCGGCCAATTAACTTTCCCCTATTTGAATGATAACTTGAGCAGTCCAATTTCATTAATTTATAGTTTAAGAGATAAAAGTTAGACATTGATTGGTTGATATCAATTAACCACCCTGAATCTTTTGATTTACTAATTTATTAAATATCCAACTAGCGAATCAGATATTTCCTATGCATTAGTGGGTAGACAGGAAACTATCCAAAAAATATTGATTATTATACGCAATTTATCTAAAAGCTGACTGGGATTTAATAACACTTGCATGTGCAGGTGTTTGTCAGATTGACGGTGCAACGGAACGGGAAAAACCAAACGTGAGACAAACGTTGGCAGGTGCCTACGACACATTGCTAGCCCCAAACGTTAAAACCTACATGGAAGCGACACCTTCTCGAGAGAACGTGCGTTTTGTGAAAACGGAGACAAACGCTCGTGGAATAGTGTCTGGCTTCACAACATGGTTCAGCCAGCTTTGCATTCTCCTCCACAGGCTCATAAAAGAACGACGCCATGAATCCTTCGACGCACTTCGCGTTTTCCAAGTCGT
This sequence comes from Brassica oleracea var. oleracea, assembly GCF_000695525.1. NCBI lineage: Eukaryota > Viridiplantae > Streptophyta > Magnoliopsida > Brassicales > Brassicaceae > Brassica > Brassica oleracea. Next base: position 28,605,899 of record NC_027753.1, read on the forward strand.
CGCGGCTTCACTACTGGCGGGTCTCATGTGGTGGCATTCCGATTTTCGAGACGTCCATGTAAGTATATAAAACATTATTAACCCGACATAACAACGATAACAAACATTGTTTTGTTTAGTTTGGCGTTTTTCTTAACGATAATGTTGTTATTACAGGACCGATTAGGTCTACTCTTCTTCATATCCATTTTCTGGGGGGTACTTCCGTCATTTAACGCGGTTTTCACGTTTCCACAAGAGCGAGCGATTTTCACTCGAGAACGTGCGTCTGGTATGTACACACTCTCATCTTACTTCATGGCTCACGTCATCGGATCACTCTCCATGGAACTGGTTCTTCCGGCAGCGTTCTTGACACTAACTTACTGGATGGTCGGTCTACGCCCAGGGCTAGTCCCTTTCCTCCTCACACTTTCTGTATTATTGCTATACGTTTTAGCTTCCCAGGGACTCGGACTTGCACTAGGTGCAGCGCTCATGGATGCTAAAAAAGCGTCCACGATCGTGACGGTGACCATGCTAGCGTTTGTTCTAACCGGCGGTTTCTACGTGAACAAAGTGCCATCTGGAATGGTGTGGATGAAATATGTTTCCACGACGTTTTATTGTTACCGTCTAATGATCGCAATCCAGTATGGAAATGGTGAAGAGATATTGGGGATGTTTGGATGCGAGTTAAAGAGAACGGAAGGAGCGGCTAGGACTGATGGGTGCCGATTTATGGAGGAGGAAGTGGTCGGAGATATTGAACTGTGGACCAGCGTTACCGTTTTGTTTTTCATGTTTGTTGGTTATAGAATGTTAGCGTACTTGGCTTTAAGGCGTATAAAACTTTAAAATAAGCTGAGAGGGAAAATGTTAAATAAACAAATGACTAGGGGGTTTAGTTTGTTCGATTTTCCGGTGTTTTTTTTTTGTTTTTAAATGTGAAACTAAAATGACAAAAAGGCTTTTAGTTGATTACAATGAAATGTATATTTCCATCTATTACATTTCACTGGTTGTGTATATATCAAAGGATAAATGTTTCTTATATGGCTAAGTACAGCGAAGAAGCTGCTAAGAAAGCTCACACATGACCAAATAGCCAAGATATCCAGTACGTTTTCTTTTCTTTTCATACTTGTCCAATACTTGCAACTTAGAAAGCTTTTAATTGATAAATGCACAAGAAGAATTTTAGCCTCTCACAAGATACTTACCGATGTTTTATTTTTCTTGCTATATTTTATCTCATATGATATTTTTTTGGGGGTGTTGCAGAGAATAACCAGGTGTGATTCAAGTTGTGCCTAGCAAGACCTACCAGTTGCACAAACCTGTTGGTGGTGGTTTCAAGTTGACCTAAGTTTGACTTTGTGTATCCAACTTCTGCAGAACTTAATCCGGTGTTTTACAGAGAGTAGTAGCTTCTTGTTGTACTGCTCTGGCTTTGGGAACTAGTATCTAACTAAAATAATGTCGTGAGTTGTTGAGCATCCAGTTAATTCAATATATTGTTCTAAGAGAAGTTTTATTTTCTAGTTCATGTTTCATAAAAGATATAGCAAGAACTGATAATAATCAAGAATCAAAAATGTATCAGTAAGATATCTTGTGGGCAACAAAAATGTATTGATTCTGTACTCTCTTAATTATACTCACCAAAAAAGAACTATAAGCGAATCAACATTGTTGTGTCCTGTATTTAGTTAAGAAATGTACTCTTGACTCTGTCAGGCTTTAATGGCATCCAAAAGTTAAGCCACCCTGTGTATTGTAAATATACTACTCCTTGGTTTACTCATATATCTTCTTTCTTTTCAGTATTGTTGGAAGTATGGAGATAAAACCGATGAGGAAAAGCACTGACAACGTCTTGAAATCATACAGATCCTTCGCCGATTTGAGATCTCCAATAGCGAGGCCAGCCTGCAATATAAACACCAAAAATTCAAGCTCTAGTTAGGTATACCAAAAGGAGAGATGGAGAAGGAGCAAAAGAGCTTTACCCTGACGGTTATATAAGCTGCGGGAATGAGACCGACCAATGTCGCCAAAAAGAAGACATGAAAAGGTACATCAACTATCGGAGAAGCCAAATTGATGAATAGATTTGGCAGTGTTGGTGTTATCCTCAGAAACAACATATAGTTCAGAAGCTTATCTCTACGCTTGCCAATCTGTACAACACACAAGCAATCATCACAAGCCCCCAAATGAAGAGTTTCTCATAAAGGTTATTGAGTTCTACTTCTACCTCGGCCTGAAAGAATCTTAATTTGTCAGGCCATAGCCAAGTAATCAACGGCTGTTGCGTTGAAAACAACCAAGATAACACCTTTGATAACCCCGAAGAGAGCTCCAGCTAAAAGCGACATGAAGATAGTCCCTGGAATCATGAACGTCTGCATGAAAATGTAGGTGGCACAGTACCCTAAAACGAACTGCGCCGGGTACTCATTCGCGTAGTTTGCTAGATTGTCTCTGAAACCAAAACAAGATTACAACTTTCAAGATACCCACCTTCTCAAGTTTTGACATTGACACTATCAAGAAGCTCAGCATTGATCAAAACATCGATTAACCTATTAACAAAGTTTGATTCTTGATCAGTTACCTGAGCAAGCGGAGATCAGAGATGCTTCTTGGGAGCTTGAGCTTGCCGAATTCTGCAGCGGGCATGGTGATGTAGATGCAGAAGAGACCAGATGAGAAGACGAGGAAGACGCCGAGAGACACCGCGAGTTCCCATCGGCTGAGAGGGAACCGATCGAGCTTTGATCGTTTTCCAGAGGGCGAATCGTCGTCGTCTGAGATCGCTCCGAGCTCTTCGTCTCTGATTAGGTTCCGCGTCGGAGCCATCACCGAATGCAACATCGGAAGTTTCGCGGCGGGATTAATCCATTGCAACGATCTGAAGATTCGATTTTGAGGATTCAGATTTAGAAAGAAATCAATCGTATATTTTTTGGTTCTTCAGGTTAACGTAGACGGAGAGACTAGACGAATGATCTTGAGACCTTCTCTATGAATCAGAATGTTCTGACTATTCCAAGATCTAAACCTCTGGATCTGTTAGAGGGTAAGGGCAACGGTTGATCACCCTCTTGGTTGTTGTAACTTGCAATGGCGCACCATCGCACTCATTTTACACCTTTTTTTTTTTTTTTTTTTTTTTTTAACTATTCTAAACAATCAATAAAATAAAAAGATCTACGAAAAAAACGGACATTCCTAATTAGCGAATCAGCAATTTCAATTTGCGTCCTCGGAAAAATAGCTAATATTGAAATTTGGAAAATACATCTTGAAAATTTGAATGATCTCGAGTTCAGTTAAAAATTTTGGTCAAGCTTGTGGATTCGCTATCATTACAATCAGATCTTTGTATTCCGTCTCAAATCTCTGACACTTCGAATGATATAGCATGCTATTCATTACCCATCCTCTCGCCTCTCATTTTACACCCATTAAAGCTGACATTCCAGATGAATAAATAAATAACCATTTCACTCTCCTATTCTAACCCTCTTCCATTTTTCACCAAACAAATTCATACATACTCAGATCAACCCCCTCCCAAGTAGCAGAAGAAACAAATAAAAAACTCCCAAATCCATATATGTTCTTAAAATTCAGGTCTCGAAAATTAACTGTTGTGAACCAATCAAACTACAAATGTTATTTTTTCAGGCTATTATTTTATTTTTTTGTTCTCAACAAAAGCCCCGTAATTTATGAATTCTACATAAAAACCCCTCAATCAAAAATTATCACGGTGAGATCACCGTGGATGAGTCTTCGCTAGTGATCTCTGAGACGAACTCCGAATAACAAGAATTTTCTTCAATACCCTCATTAACACCAACACGTTCGTACTCATCTTCATCTTCGTTGCCGGTCTCTTCTTCGTTAACTTCATACCGCACCCCACGGCGGAGCTCTCGTCGGGAAACAAAGACGATTTTTTATCTCCGCCGAGATAGATCCTGAGACTCTGGCTTCTCGGTGGCGGCGGCGGTTCTTCGTTGAATTCTTCCCACAACATATCCATTTTCTCCTCTGCATTAACGTTCCAAAGACTTCTCGTTTCCACATAAGAGAAGCTCTTCCTCTGACTGTCATCATCGTATCTTCCGATGATTAATCTCCCGTCTTCATATCCCCGGCGGGTTTTCTCCGGCGAGTGTTTCCACAGTGGAGGTGAATCGGTGCCGGAAGTTTGGGAAGAATCTTGGGAAGCAAGCAATGGAAAACTAAATTCTTCCGAAGACTCACTGTTCAGAGCCATTCTCAAGGATCAAGAGAAGAGCAGAAGAGATGACGAATAAGACAAGAGGACAGACAGTTTGTGTGTTTGTTGGTGATGTTGGATTCGTTGCTCTGTTTTTTTTTTCTCTTTTCTTTTTGTAGTTCAACTGCTACAACAAGTTACAAGTCAACGGTAAGTTTTCAGTCTAAACAATTTTTAACTCTCAATCAGGCAACTGTATTTTCCAGTTTAGGTAGTTTATATTTATAGTCCTCCATTACTAATTGCAAATCGGATTACATATACATAAATGTGCAAGTTGAAAGTTCTTTTTTTTACACTTGATTTATTATCTAATTTCAAAATATGAGAAATATTAGTTTACAAAAAAAAAAAATATGAGAAATATTACAAACCATTTTACAACTGATAATTATATGTCTTACGAAGATCACATCTAAAGGTTTTACTTTCACCATTTTGAACCATTTAATGGAAATCCACGTCTCAAGATTCTACCTACGCTATACTAAAAATTTCATGTAATTTTTTTCTTTATTAATTCGACACCATTTTTATAGGGCTCTAAATCCAGTATATCTGATCTAATTAAATGCATTATGTTCACATTTTCAAATTTCATAACAATCTACATTCCAGTCACCTTATTCAATTTCTCTCTGTTCCATTTATTCCTTTTTTGATTTACCAGTTACAGCCTAAATTGATGAAACGTATAAAAAGAGTTATGAGAGTGACTTAACGCAGTTTCAATTTGACATCTCATCAACCAGCGGAGTGATTGATTGAGGAATAGATGACTATAAAACGTTGGCTCTATCTATTATCAACAACGTTATAACTCCAGCTCATCAAGATAGTCTTTCCTCAACAATTGACTAAACATGTGCTTTATAACTATCTTTTTTTTTTTTCAAATGGTACTAACCAACCAAGGAAAAAATACTGTAGAAGACTAAATCAATAAAACATCAGAGATGCAAATCTTGAATTCAAAACATTCAGTTATATGCTTGTAAGAAGACCAGTTTAGGCAAAACCGAGCTCTGTTTATACAATCTTAAGAGGTCAGAAAAGGGTTTATGCGTGGGTGGTGTGTACTGATGCCATACGTTTGATGAGCTCACAGCATATTTACCAAAAAGAACATGAGCTGGACTGAGATCTCGTCCTCTTTGCCCCTTTTTACTTTTCTCGATCTCTTTGAACCAAGGTCCATGTTGGTGGTAATCGAGACAAGGGGAAAAAAGTTGAGGCTTTGTGGCTTTTCGTTGTTAGGCTAGGAAACAATTTAATAACGCTTTTATGGTGACCCCAGGGACTTTTGGCGTCTAAGTGGAATGTCTTCTGATTCAAACCCATCCTTATCAGTATGCTTGCTTCTACGCAATGGTAATATTACCGGCGCACCTGTAATAACATAGCCATAACAATCAGTTACGAACTCTCGGAGCAGATGGATACAGACACTTGGTATTAAGATTATATGTACACAACATATGGCAATCATGCATAGCTATGTTCCTGAAACTCTAGCTAGTAGTGTTACATATATATTCATTATGCATATCATCGTTCCTCATAGCCGTAAATGAAATAAAGTAGCCATATGTTGATTCAGAAAGTATTGTAACAAAAACCACACGTTCCTGTGACAATTTGAGTACCATTTTGCCAATCCAAGTCCTATTTAAAACCCACAAAAAGCAGTCATTTGATTCATGTACCAAAGCAACAATCTACATACAACGAGATATGTAAAACTGATAAACATGATAACACTGGCCAATATAGTTAGCGATGTGAGCATTACGTAGTACAGGAGAGATACTATAGCTGTATTGAATGTATCAAGAGCCTGCAAATGGAAAGCAGTCAAAGCAACTAGTTTAGTTACCAAGAAGACATCTTACTACAAAACTATTATCATAAAGAACATTTAAGTACACTTACTTTGTTTAAGTAGTTCAACTGGGTTGTCACTTGTCACACAGATATAGCCTATAGAGTTGTTCCAAGTGCTTTTACATTCATTACCTGTTCACATGTTTGAAAATGTTGAAATACCAAAGCCAAAAGAGGATCTGTAGACTTTAAATATTAAGAACTACATACCGATAATGATCCCACAAGGGAACAAATACCACTATAGACCATGACGTTTGCCTGACCATATTGGGGGCAGAAACGTATAATAAGAAATACAGCAGCCCCAATGATCAGGCTCCCATAGCACATGAATGCTGCAACAAACTTGATGAAAATCATGAGATGGTTTAAGTTCTATCTCTCATACAATAGAGCATCACAGTCCCATTCATACAACGCACCTGGTTCTGTTGCAAGATTCCAAACTTCAAGCACAGAATCCATTTCTTGTTCTTGAGAGACATGACAATTGTAGTGGAACCCACAACACATAAAGCACAGCCAAAAACTCAAAAGATGTGTAGTTTCTCCCGTAATATGATATGAGCCAAGACAGCACTGTGATTCAAAGCAAGAAAAAAGTGTATAAGAAAAAGCAAAACAGGTGAAGAGCGAGACATGAGTAGATTATCTTGCCTGATAATGATACTGAGTGCGCCTAGAGGAGTGACAAGTATAGCCGATGCAAATGCTTAAGAAGCGAAATTGGCAATCTCACCAAGTAACACTGGAAGTAGCAGAAAACAAAAGGGTAAAGGGCTCGCTTGTTGTCATGCCGATCCACCAACGAGGCTCGTCAAGATAAGAGTATATTTCCGGCGCCACCATTCTTTTTTCTCTTTAGTTAGAAACAAAATATTTACAACTAGAGCAGCCCGATTATAAATTGAAAATAATGTAAATAGTTAGAATAAATTTATATTATTAAATTTGATATATCAGTCACAATCAGTCAAATGCTTTGTTAGGTTAAAACTATAATATATATATATATATATATATATATATATATATATTACTACTCCAAAAGCGGTTAAATTTCCATTGAAATTTTGCGACTTTTGATTAAATATTTTTAACAAAATACAAATAATCACAAAAACGTACGAAAATAGTTTACAGTAAAATATATTCCATATAAACTACTCCCTCTGTTCCTAAAAAATGTATGTTCTGGAAAAAAAAATTGTTTCAAAAAGATACATTTTTTACTTTTTCAATGTATGATTTTATGAAAAATTGTAAGTTTCAAAAAATTAATGGTGTTTATTGAATTTCTACTGGGTAAAAGTTATGAAAAATTGTTATTCACAAAAAACAATGCATGTTTAATGAGTTTTCTTAATATATGTGAAAAGTCTAGAATATGCATCTTTTAAAAATAGAGGGATTAATTAATAATGTAAATATTGCTTTTAATACTTGCATTGTATTCTTAATAAAAATTATTAGTTAGGTAATAAAAGGATAACACTATTTGTTTTTTTCTTAATACAACGTCACATTAATATGAAATAAACTTTTTGACGATTATTAAATAATTTATTCTTTGATAAAAATGAACTGAATTATTTTTCCTTATTTCTCAAAAAGTTTGAATCTCAGTTAAAATACACATCTAGTGTTTTATTTTGTCTTAAGCTTCTTGGCATGGAAATTGAAACATGCACACATAAAGATGGAAATACAGATCTATGGAAAAACTACCAAAATCTGAAGATCTAAAGACAATTATGTAAATATAATGAAATCACAAAAACTCTAGGGATTTAAAAAACAAAAAACAAAAGGGAAAAGGTTAATGTGACATGGTTATATCTGAAAACATTGCAACATATTCATCTACTTTTTTTTTTGGATCAACATATTCATCTACTTTAACACCCAAAAAAGAAGTCTTTGTTTCCTTTCTGAAGAGCTGGCGAAGACGTACTCAGCTGCTGTTTGGCAAGCATGGTCCATTCCTTTCCCTCTCTATATCACTGCTATAGGTGGTGCACCGTGCTTATTTTCCCTCATCAAAATTCATATCCTCTTTCCTCGCTATTTTAGACTTATTGGTTGGTCGTTACATCCAAAAGACCATCACTGGCAGCTATTAGACAACCTTCTTTTCTTGACCTCGGCAAAAATGTCACTTCTGGTTCTAGGATCACAAATAGCTTCAGATATTTTTCACCTTCACTATGGTCCATTGGAGGAAACACACCAACGATCTAATGTTTCTTGAGGGTATGAAATTAATAAGCCAACTCTGAAGACATTCATAGATGCATTACACGTAATCAAAAGAAGCATTGCTTATCAAGGGACGCAGCCACATAGATAACACCACATACATGAGCGCCTTTTCATTGTATAAACTTCTCCCTAGCATTTTTTTATTATGGCATATTCCCTCTATATTTGGCTGCAAGAAACATGAAGTGTTAAAAATCCATCAGGTCGGTAAGATTTCAGATTGTTTAAGCTCTTATATAGAAAGCAAAAGAAAGAAGCTCATATTTTACTGTGTTTGACTGATAGGGGCATGGCTTTTTTGCCACATAACAATGCCCTTAAATGACAAAACTCATATCAACAAAAAACTCTAAACATATATTTGAAATGTTGAATAAAGAGAAAGAAAGCTAGGCACTGAAGATAATAAGCTTGACGTATAGAACAACAAATATGAGTTCAGTTTAGCGCAAACCTTGTATCTGAGATGAGGATTGCGGAGACGAAGCATGAGACGTTCTATTCTACCGATCTTGCACCCTTCACTGGAATCAGTTACAACTCCTTTACGCACACCTGATTTCTTCTTTGTTTTTAATAGATTCAAAGAACACCACAAAATCTCTGAGCTCTAGATCTTGCATTACGTGATCTCCCGGAGAGGTTAGGATCTAAGAACCCCACAATATATTTGAGCGCTGAATCTATATATAGAGAGATCTAAATATATATTGTATTCATGGTTCTTAGACAGGGTCCTTTTCTGAGACATAACTTTCTGTTCCGTCCGTCCAAGAGCCAGAAGAAAGGCACAAACAGAGAACCGAGAACAGCTTCTTGCAGCATTCCCAAACCCTTTTCTTGATGCCATTCCTGGATTTTTTACAGCTTTAAAGATCAGAACACGATTAAAAAAAAACACCTAAAAGCGTATAACTCTTTGTTTCCTTGACCTTACCTTGAAAGTATGTACACATTCCCTTGAAGTGAGATCTTCAGAGAAGACTGAGAAGAGAATTTCTTGAAAATAACATGGAGGAGGAAACTAATAGCACATGAACGATGCTTCACACTTTGTGACAAAAGCCTCTCAGTAGTATTACACAAATCCCAAAGAAAACCAGCTGCAATATTCTCCACCTTTGGAGCTGCCCGGGGACTTTGAAAGCAACATTCAGTATCCGGTTAAGGAGATGGCACGAAAGTGGAATCGGAAATGACTCAGACAAAGATCCAATGTAGTTTTCAACCATATCATTTGTACTCAAAGAGTCAAGAAGCAATATCTCTCCCCATTTAATGAAATCAGATTCTTCGTGTTGAAGCATTCCCATCGAAACACCAACTGATTTCAGAAAAAAAAAGGCACCAAGCTCACTTCCAATACAACCAATGCACTTGTCCCCGTCACAACTTCAAAGAACAATTGAACAATCTGATAGAGTCAAAGACATGATGATCAAATAAGCTCAAAAGGAGATGTGAGTTTGGGCTTATTAATAGACAACATGAGGAGGAAGATTCACCTTATTAAGAGTGGCCATTGGGGCTTTAGATACCGAAGATGGAACCGGCGGAAACTGCAGCATCGATGTTGGAGGAACCGTCGAGAGAATCGAAGACAACTAACAACTATGTAGTTGCAGGAGCAATAGTTGGATCAAGAAATCAGCGAGGTCAAAAATGGATTTCGTCATATCTTGCTTCCCTATAGAAAAGCATTTATATCAATTAGTATTAGATGATTCCCAGATTTTGACAATACAAAAAATGCACTTTCTGAAAATCTATACATATAAAGGTTTACGGGATTCTGTATATAAACGCACTACTGAAAAGAATTTTCTAGTGTTTTTTCAGGAGTAGTGAAGATGAGTTTTAAAAGGTGAAAGCTTACCCTCTTATAGCTGGAGATCACCGCCTTGAAGAGATGCATTGAATGTGTAATCGTGATTGGAATGGGTGTAAAGAGTTGAGAATGTCGTCAATGCCGTTGAATCTATGCTTCATGTGACGGTTCAAAGGAGATGACACGGAACGACGCAAACGGAGCTCCACCCAAAGAATCATCACGAAGATGCGTCCCACACAATATTATAGAACATCCATTGTCGATTGACCTAATTGGTGCTCGATCAAAACGAAGAATCCTAGATACCAACCGTCATCATTCTTGAAGAAGTCGAAGGGGATTACGGCAAAGCTTTAGTTTTGATTTCAGCCCAAAAAAATTTATTCAAAGCCTATATTGCCAAGCCGATCCGATTGCCGAGTTAATGAAATGACGTATAGGTGGGACACGTGTCGAGACCATGACACTCGAATTAATGACGTGACGCTGACGTGGTCTCACATAAGAGAAGGAAACTCTATTTTATATATATAGATTTTGATTTATTGTATTTTAATACTATACCTAAATATATAAGCTTTTTCTTCTTTTTATAGCATTATGTATATGTAGCTTGTAACAAAGGTTCGGTCTACATCGGATCTGAAATTGCAGTCCACAACACACGCACACAAATAGCAAAACTTAAAAAAAAACGAGTATAGTTTGGTATTAACTTTCATTTGATGTAATTTGGTTTGATGTCAAGTTTATGTGATTTTTCTGATGTAAAAATGCTACATAAACGTTCTTAGCAGAAAGAATTTCGCTGTTTTTGATGAGTTAACGATTAAGTGTCGTTACAAAGCTTATAACTTTTCAAAAAGTTAGTACTCTAATTTCGAAAAATTTTAAGCAGCACATCATTTTCCAAACTTAAAGCTAAAGTTAGCACATATTGAGCAGGGCCTTAAAGGCCTGGCTCGGTATTTGGTATTTCAGGTTAACAGAATTACATGCATTTCCTGGGCTCCGGCTCTTGCTATTCAGTTACATATCCATAAATTTGTTTGGGTCCAGACATAATAGTCCGAGGGGAAAATGATAAGAATATGTAAATTTAATTTTCAACAGTTGGCTTTCCTTTTTTCTTTTGGTATGTATACTGTATAGATGTGGTTGTATCTATAAGCTATAATGCACTGAATTTATACTTGAAGAAAATATACAACTACTAACTTGTGTAGAATATGATGTACACGCATACGCTTGAGTGCCAGCAATATTTTTCTTTTGTATCTGTTGTGGTATTGTCAATGTTAGGTGAACATGAAATAGACAAAACATGTCATGTTAGCCTAGTTTGTTCATAAGAATATTTAAGGTTTATTATTTAATACTATTGCATATTTCAGTGTATTTGACGTCTTTTCAATGAGAAGAGTACTAATAATATTTTTGATAACCAATTACCTACATCATGCAAAATAGTCCAAGTAGTCAACTCTTTTTCATGTATTATACGATTGTCATAAATTGTCAGAAGGATTCACTTTTAATTTGGAAATTATTCAGAAGTTGAATCTTTCTTTTATCAAAATCACAGGCACAATAGTTATTGACGGCAAAAAAAATATATTTCAAATAGATAATCGGTAACAAAAACAACAAACTAAAAGAAAGGGTGAGATAGATAACCCAAGGTTATTAGATTTATCACTTTAACCATCCTTCTTTTTGGTTATAAAGGTTTGCATATTTGCACAACAGTACTGTATTTGATGAGTTTCACATGAAAATTAAACATAGAGTACACTAATGGAAGCCCATGGCTCCCGACTTCAAGGCAGGTGCATCTGGTGGCGGTGAAGGTAAAACGGTTAACGCTAATACTCCACTAATGGCCGCTGCGATTGCTCCGACCACAAATACCGGTAGGTTTCCACCACCGAAGAGGGCGTCAAAAGATCCTCCTCCAAGTGATACTATCATTTGTGGTATCACAATTGCCAAATTTAAAACTCCTATCGAAAGTCCTGTAAACAAACAAAAAGAAAGAAACACTTTAAAAGTCAAATTTAAATATTATGTTATAAAGGGAAACTATTTTTATTTAGGGTAGTACTGGATGAAATGAAACATACGAATTAGTAAAAAAATCTCACCCAACTAATGCTATGGATAAACTTATCGATATTGTCCACATAAGATTTTGAAAAAAATAACAAAGGAAAGATTTAATCCTTTCTTTCTTGACAAAATGGAAAAAGTTAACTCTAAATGATAATTTAATTGGAAACAAATCTCTCTCGCTCATTAATGTATTCAAATCAAACGTTTGAACTTATTACATGGTAATTTAATTGGTCCCAAATTGTCAGACGATAAGATTTCTTAATTAACAGGAGGAGATAATAGATTTTATAAGTAAATTAAATTACAACAAAAGTTACCTTGGCCGGCGCCGGAGCTATTTGAAAATATGGAGGCTAGTGCAAATGGAATACTGAAAGTAATCTGTAAAAAAAAAAGTTTATTAGTATATTTAACTAAAAATATAAAAATGTAATAAAACTCAAATGAAGACAAAAGCTGAACTACTTACAGCTAATGGAATACCAAGGACAGCAAAGAGACTCAACGCTCCAGCTCTCACTCCAGACGACGGTCTGGCATACTCACCGGCAGTTTTCCGGTGTTCCTCCGCCTGTTTCGAAATTAGAACCGTCATGGCCAAGCCTATGGCAAGGATAAAGTTGACAATCCCCCAAAGCCGTTTAGCTCCTCCCACTTTCCGACCAGTCCACTCAACACCAAGTGACATAAACAAAAGAACTATCGATTGAAGCATCAATCCCAATGCACCAGCGTGTACTCCTTTGTTGTATAGTTTCACCATTCTATCGTCTCCTCCTGAATCTCCACCGTACACTTCACGACCCATCCAATCAGTATCAAACAAAAGAAACGGGAACCATGCAATCCAGTTTAGAGCCGTGACGATAAGTAGCATCCACATGGGACGTTGCATGACTTTAAAAGCTCCAAGGATTTCTCCAAGAAACGGAACACTCGATGTCTTCTCGTCTCCGGAGTTTACCGCCGGAGACCATTGTTTGTCTTTAACGTACCAGAGAGACGAGACGGTGACGATGATGAGGAGTGTGATGGACAAGAAGAAACAAGACTTGAGATTCGCGCAGTAGATATCACAAGCTTTGGTCATTGCGAACGGGAACATCTTGTGGAGGTTAGTGTAAGAACCTGCCACGTAAGAATTTTATTATATTTCCAAATTATACTTTCATACGAGATGCATTCATTCATTGTAATTTTTTTTTGAATTGAATAAAATCAATATTCATTAAAAAAAAATAAACCTGCGGCGTATCCCAAAACGTTTCCAACCGCCATAAAGAAGGAGAAAAACCCGTTTGCGACTCGCGTTCTTTTAGCGTCTCCGGCGGATAGGTCGGCGAGGAAAGCACGGCAAGGTCCTTGGAGGGTGTTGTTAGCGACGTCGAGGATCCAGAACCCGAAAGCGAAGATCCCTATGGCTCGAATCCTCGGGGTTTTCTGCTCGAGTTTGTCTCCCATTTTATGGCCGATATCCGCGGCGTATCCGATCAAGAACACGGCGACGGCGACCAGGGCGGCTCCGGCGGCGATAAAGGGACGGCGGCGACCGAATCTTGAGGTGCATCTGTCACTGTGGTAACCGACGATTGGTTGAACAATCATGCCGGACACGGGACCACATAGCCAGATGAGAGAGGACCATTTGTGACGGATACCAAGAAGCTGAACGTAAGGAGTTAGGAGAGAGAGCTGTAGGGCCCACCCGAACTGTAAACCGGCTGCGATGGAAGCGACGGAGATGATTTTACGGAGGGGAGATGGCTGGTCGAAATCTTCCTCTGGTGACTGCGTCTCTACAACCGCCGCATCTTTTGCGGTTTTTTCTGTTTCAAAAGCTCCCATTCTCTAAATAAACACGAATAAAAAAAAGAACAGAAAATTCGTTTGTGTTTCTATTTCTTTTCTCTCTTTCTCACTCTGTCTTTTTTATACTGAATATTGTATTTTCTTGTGATGTAAATGATGAGAGAATGGTGCTGTATTTATAGTGAAACAAGAAGGGGGAGTGACTTTTTATATTTTAATTTTAATTATTTTAAATTTGGAGATGATAATTTTTTGGATAAGACAAGAGTAAACTATGGTGAGTGAATGGTAAGGTGGGGCCACGGGGTCACTTATTAGATAATTTTTCTGTTTGACGGGAGTTCATTGTTTTTACAATTTTACCAACAAGTGACTTGGACGTGATCCAGTAAATAATTTCATTTGACTAAAATTGCGTTTACGATGTATATGCAGTATTTTGAACAGTGTAGTGTAAAATTATCTTAAAATAAAACAATGTAGTTAAGTTTTTTCTTAACAATGTAGTTAATTGTTTGACTAGATTTAGTTAATGAAGTTTTTTAGTCAAAGCAGAAATTTCATTAATTTTGACTTACAAATCATTTTAACATTTAGCCAAAAATCTTAAAATATAATATATGGTTTATTTATAAATATAAACATTGACCAAAACAAGATACTAAAAGAACGTTATATTTTGTTTGGAAACAAATAAATGACTGCTTTGACCAAAAAACAAACATATTAATATTATTATTATATATTCAAATACTGAAATACGAGTAAAAATATACTCTTTCCATTTTTAAATAAATGTTACTTTATTAAGAAATTGTCGGAAATATATTTAAGTTGTTATACATTTATGACCAATAATATTTGAGAATTTATTTATAAAATCAATACAGTTTTCAATTAATTTTTAGCTGAAAATAAGTATAATTTGTATTGGAATTATAAAGTAATATTTTTTGTAACAAGAAAAAAATGTTAAAGTGACACTACAATGAAACAGACGGAGTATTTACTTTAACGAGCTAAACGTCATATATACCAACTTTAGACCTCGAAAGTCGGGAGTTTGAGGCACATGATGCGACATGGTTCAAGAAGAATTTCACTTATGGCCCTTTTTGGATCGCCAAGACATATTCGAATTCTCATCGTCCACCATCAAGGCTTGTCTTATGTAATGTACAAAATGTCGTGGATCAAGCCTTAACATTTGGCTCCAATAAAGGTCATAGATGAAGCATTGCCGAATATATCTCAGATGTATCCATTCTTATTCCAGACATTTTCATACTTAGGATCAAATCTTACTAGCCAAACACTTTCCAAAACTGATACATTCAAATAGCCCCCAAGACATTAGACCAAACGCTTAGTTTCCGCTTTGTAAACATGCCTTAATATCCTGTTACATTAGTTTTCACCTTCAACTTGTTTGTACCCCAATTTATAAAATTTAGCATGGAAATATTTCACATCAGAAGTTCAAGTTATGTTAAATGAATTTTTTTCGAACATATGAGCTACTCGCCCTAAAAGTTTGTATTGCAGTCACAATTCGGATCCTAAGATCTCAGCACTCAAAGCTTTGGTTTTACTTTTCCAAATTTGACTTTTCCTTAGAACGAAAGTCCATATAATTTTCCTTACTTATCAACCGGACATGCAATTTGAAGAAAGCAGATCAAAATACTCAAAGCATATATTTGTTGAACTCTTGGATTCTAGTTGTCTGCGAACTAGTCTCAAATAGACGCACTTGGCACTTATGTTTGTAGACTTGGATCACATGTTTGTCAAACTCCTTACGGTGTCTTTTCTACCTTTACAGGTTCAACGTTCCAGTCTCCACTGTTACATAAGTTGGATTTGTTGCTAAATCTTAATTGTTATATCATCAATTTTTGAGTGCATAATGTCGTCAATCTTGCGACATTATTTAGAAAACATCATCAGTTTTTATGTTATATGATCTTAAAATCAACGTTCAAAACACGTATAGGCTTATATTGGTAAAATAGTGTTTGTAATTATTCATGACTCATGACTCATGAGTAATTAAAATTACATATCCACTAAATAAAATCAAATCTAGTAAATGTCTCCCGCAAAAACAAGGTGGACACTAGATCAATGCCATTCATTTGAGTTTTATGCGCATGAAAAAACTAAAAGGAAATGTTGATTAACCACTTAGCTCTAAAGTTATTTTTTTGTAAATGCAAATAATTTGTTTCCCCTCTAAATTATAGGGTCGGGGATCGGGACCCCAAAAGAAGCTTATAATTTGTGGTTCGCTCCATCATTATGCGCTCGTAGTTGAACATGACTAGGCAATGAGTGTCTTTTGCTTAATTTCCTTTCAAACTCAACTGTTTATTACATTATTCAATGCGAAGAGTCAACATATTAATCACGGGGAGATCATTATAAATTGTAAAAGAGGGGCCATAAGGGGCCATAACTAACGAAAATATTCTCAGAGAGGGGAAATAATAGTCGTCAGACAAAAGCGCTGGTCTAATTGTTTTTCAAAGTCAGATTTGAAGTTTAAAAACATTGGAGTATACACGCATATACATATATGTTCCTTAAAAATACTAGGTTACATCTATTCTCCGCTGCAGTATTTATCAACTATAGTTGAATTAAAAGTTCCAAATCTCACTCTAATAAGAGTATTTATGCTAAAACATAAAAAATTGCATCTATTTTAAAATATTGTACATGTTCTATTTCTTGAGTTGTGTAATACCTTTTATAAGCTTTAGACTACACAACTCAAGAAATAGATCACAATATTTCAAAACTGTCATCGTTGCACAACTATTGGATACAGTCTGCAATGCCGTAAGAGCTCGTTGAATAAGTCTAATCAATATATATATATGTTTTGCCTAGCTTCACATAAAATGTTTAGTGTTCAAACAATTTTAACATTTTGAAGAGAAAAAAATAAAAATCTTTCATTGAGTCCACTTCACCTGGAATCAATGAATGAACCAGTCTAAATCATAGTAGAAAAGGCGTTAACAAAATTATTGTAAGAAGATTTGTCCACACATACCAAAACCAGCACCTTCATCTGAGAGTAATTTTGTAAAGTTCCATATTTTCAATGAACACTACAAAAGCCTACCAAAATAGTCACAAAATAATAGAAAGTTGAATATGGCGTTACGTAATCAGAATCTCGGGATTGGACATCACTGTTAGTTTAGAGAGCAAAGGGAGATCCAACTATAATGTTCAATCAATAACTAATGTTAATGTATGTACTGATCTCTTGTCCCTTATATATTACTCCCTTGATATTTAAATTTTTTTTTATTTTGTTTCATAATAACTAATAAGTGATGTCCTCAATATTTTAGATAAAATTTAATGTAATTTAATATTTATGACCAATTATAAAATACTGTATTTCTTTATTGGTTGAACTATTTTTATCTAATGATATTTTTATGTAACCAAGATAAATTATATAAAAAATTATATTTTCTTAATCTTTGTGCAAAATTTTAAACACCACTTAAAATGATACAAATAGAATAAAAGAGAAGCATTACAACATTTGAGATATGTATGTGTCATCACCACAATAACTCTTAGAATTCTTAAAAAAATAAATTGGTCTATCTAAATATATAAAAAAATTTTTATTAAACTAACCATAAATTAATTATTAACATTCTTCATTCTTTGCATAGATAAAAGTTAGTGAATTGTCTAATGTGGATAAAGTATATATGACAATTAATGATTTTGAATGATAAAAATTAGTATGTCCTCTATCATTTTTTTTAATTTTAACTTTAAAATAAATTAAACAACCACATTAGCTATATAATAAAAATTTAGGTCTTTCCATATATGTTGTATTTTGAATTAAAAAACGACTATAAATTACTAAAACTGTCAAAAGTCTTAGATTGATTTTTTTTTGTGATCCATGGTTTAAAAAAATATCATGACAAGATACAAATGATTACAAAAATCATATAGGTATGAAGTCTCATTTAAAATATATATATATATATATATTAATATCATTTATATTAAACTATATACCATATAAAAATACATAAATATTTTAATTTTGAAATTTGCATCGAACAATTTTTTTTTATAAAAGCTTTGAACAAATATTGACAACTTAATATTTAAATTTTAAACTTTGCATTGATTTTTTTTTAAATTAAAAATTACTAAAATTATAAACATCCCACAATGAAAATTTTGTTATAAGTGATTTAAAGTTTTATTATAAAAAGATACAAATGATAAAAAACAATATGATAAGAAAACATTATTTAATAGATATTAATATTAAAATATACCATATATCTATGTTAATATTATTTAAATTTAATTATATACCATATGAATTAGAAAAAGTGTTTTTGGATTAATAAGGGTTATGCTAAGAGAAAGTATTTTCAAAATATATTTTTAAAATATGATTTTTCACTTTTATCGGTCAATTCTTTTTCACATTAAAATAAGAATAATATAATTTTCAAGAAACATAAAAGCGCCTCTCAGATAGACATATAGATGCTACAAGATTATATTATATACTTTTTTTTTTTTTTTAACAGGAGGTTCAAAGGTGACCCGTAATCCGCACGTGGTTTCCGTTTGCCCATAGGCCCGTAATCCGCACGTGGTTTCCGATTGCCAACCATCTAATCCGCCTGGCCCGGAACCAGCCGACACTAATACCCATTACCCAAGGATCCGGCACCAACGCCGCGTTAACTTTAAACTTGAGGTGGACGTAAAGCATTCCGTGGCCACAAGGGGTATTCGAACTCGGTCCGTATCGGTTGTGGTAACTACCTCAAGACCACTAGCCCACCACCCGGTGGTTAAGATTATATTATATACTATTTTAATAAACAACAAATCAAAACGTTGTAACAATACGTAGAAACTGTGACCACTTTTTTTTTTTCAAAATATATTCTAAAAATATGAGTCAAATAGTTGTAGGAAACGGAACTTGAATAACCCGAACGGTCAAAAACAATTATGTTAAACTATTTAAAATTATGAACCACAATAACATAAATAGAAAGGAAGAAACAGAAAAGTTGTATCCAAAAGAAAACGATTTCCTAAAATGTATGGTAGAAATATTTCATATTAAAATGGTTATAATACATAGAACTAAGTAGAGCTAAGAATTATTATCTGGGATCCGGATCCGATCCAAAATTTACTCCTAAAATAGGATATCTAGAACGTACATATACATATAATAAAATTTGGGATCCGTTAGAACCGGATCCGTATCCAGATATCTTAATTTTTAAATCAGGATATCCGAATTCTAATCCAAAATTTTAAATATATTAAATTATATATATATACATAAATTTGTATAATATAAATTTATTAATTATTTTAAAGTTTTAATATTTTATAAATATTTTTATTTTATTTTTTCCTGATCTGGATCTAGAAATACTCGCGGCTATTACAATATCTAAACTAATATCTGAAACCCAAATATCCGAAAAATATGAGTTGATTACTCTCAGGACCACTTTTGATTTTTCTTTACACTCAGAACCACATTCTATATGTGAGACACTTTGTTGTGGATCAACAATAAATTGTGGATAATTTTACCCTTAATAGACATTTGATGCGTGGACGGATGATGCGTGGATGGGTGATGCGTTGACGGGGATGAGTGTAAAGATTCTAGAAGCTTCATCAGAGCAAGCTCCACAACAGCTAAGCTTAAGGACACAACCCCAACATCAATGTTTGTCTGTGGACGGAGACCAAAATATTTTGATTATGTTGTGGATATAGACACTAACATAACCATGAATAAAGAACAAGAAAGACCTCTTAAATTTGTGGACAGAAAATTGAAGCTTGAAGTGGTGAATAGAACAATAACTCAAACACTAAACATAGATAAAAAAAGTTACATATTGAAAGGCTATGATACGGACGCCAATGTGTCCACAATCTCAAGGATCAACAAATTAATAATTTTAAACCAATAACAGTACATGTCCAGGAAAAAAAAACAAGCTTGAGTGATAAAAACAAAGCTAAACAAACCAAAGAGTTAAAACGAGTCAGCTCCTCCTCCTAAACCCCCAGTCAAAATGTCAGCTCCTCCTCCTAGACCCCCAGTGAGCCATGCCATGGATTCCGAGCTCAACATCGTCATGGATGAGCTCGGTGAAGCTGCGATGGTTCGAGCTCGTCATAGTCCTCTACCATAAGATATGTAGTATGCTAAATTTTAAATTTTAATCATAATTTTACTCGTCCACAAATAGCCGTCCATGTTTACCCACCCATGCTTACCCATCCACGTTTATCTTTCCACACCCATTCACATGTGCCCCTCTATGCTTATATTCTACAAGTAGTCATCCACGTTTTTCAAACATCCACATATCACTCATCCATAACACAATCATTGGATACGTGTACATATATATATTTTAAAATATAACAAAAAAGTATCAAAGTGGATATCAAATTGTAGAAGATAAACTAACATAATTTATTATATGAACAAAATTTGTTATAAGTATTTTTAATTTAAAAATAAACAAAAACAAAATATTAAGAAGTAGAGTAAATAATAATAATAGTAACACAATTTAATTTTTGGAAACACACTCTCTTTCTTCTTTTCGTGATTCTCTTTTCATGAAGTGTAATCTGTCTATTCTCTCTGTATGTTCCATGAGAAAGTGTTTTGCAAGTACATTGTGACTTTAGGAGTAATTGAAAAGTGATAAAGTGCCTCTTGATATAAGAAATTTAAAAAATATAGATTCAGATATGGATACTGATGGATTCGAATCCGTATATCTTAAATTTTTTGGATATCCGGATTCGCCTCACCCCTAAAACTAAATAACCAGTATGCAGCTAAAATTGGTTTATGTTAACCATTCACAATCTTGAACCTTACTAACTAAATAGAAAAGGAAGCAACAAAGACATTGTTTGTTGTTGAGAAAAAAACATAAACATTGTTTGTAATACTTCTACAAAAACCATTGTTTGTAATAACAAATTTTTTGATAAACAATTATATTGAATCTGACCATTGTTTGTAATAACAAATTTTATGATAAACAATTATATTGAATCTATCTTACGAATACAACAACTTAACACATCTGTGTTTCGCTGACGATCTAATGGTGCTTGCTAATGATACAAAGAGATCTTTTGAAGGCATATTGGAGGTTTTCAATGAGTTTGAGAAAATCTCGGGATTAAAGATAAATCTGGAGAAATCTAAACTCTTCATGGTTGGGATTACAATGCAGAATAGAGAAGACATCTTGGCTTTCCCTTTTGATAAGGGACAACTCCCGGTTCGCTATTTGGGTTTGCCACTACTTACAAAAAAAAAGACTGTAAGTGATTTCCTTCCCCTGATTGAGAAGATAAGATCAAGAAGTTCTTGGACTAGAAGGTTTTTGTCATTTGGAGGTATCGAACCTAGAATTAATGTGGATACACACCAAGCCCCTTCTACAAAACTAGTTACTTGAGTATAGAAAATTTTAATTTAAAAAATAGAGTGAAAAATATTTAAGAGAAAGAAGCATTGTAAAATGTAACAAGTGTTTTTTTGGAGTGAATAAAATTTAACATTTATTCAAAAAAAAAATTATTGAAATTTATTTTGGTAAAAAGGTAAAGAAAAAAGTTTGCGCACAACTATAGTGAATATTTACCATTCAAAACTTTAACAAGGTACAAATAGTAAAGATAAATTTAGGAAACAAGACTTGTAGGCTTGTAGCGTACAATTAGTTCCAAAATACCTATTTGATTTTTAATATAGAGTCATTTAAATATCGCCAAAATAATTGGTGTTGAATTTGTATTCATACGCGTCTAATATTGATGTCTTCACTTTTATGTTGACAGTTTGACATATCTCTTGGACTTGAGTTGTATTTTCTGTTGTTTTCCTCTTGTTCTTTACTTCTACTTCAACTCTTAGTCTAAGATTCCCATATCTTTTAGTCTTTTACTAATATCACCAAAATAATATTCCACTGATTTTCTAACATTATTATCTGTTTAATTTAAGCATAAAACATCAATGATAATGTTAGTTATTATTGACAAAGAACGTGAGACCTTTCTTGCTTAGGGTTTATAGACGGCACAAAAGAATAAACTGCGAATATAGTATTGTTTTATACATGCAACTAGAGCAAATTAAATTAGGAAAATAGGAAGTGGCTAAAATCTAACATCTATTAGTTGGCTCATATTATTGGTTTGCTTACGCTGAAGAAATGACCAGTTGAACTGTATTTCTTTGGCTTAACGTAAAAATGCCAATTCATAAAATATAAATTATTATATTCATCTAAGACTCTAGTTACTTAAACTTTAAATATTTACTAATTTATTATGAATATGTTATATAAAACTCTTAAATTTATGCATATGATAAATTCCATCATGTGTATGTATTATCCAATATATATTCAAAGCAAAGTGATTATTCACGTTTAATATATTTTTCTTACTATTTGTAGTTTGTATTTTGATATACGGGTTGCTTCATGATTTAATTAAGATATTGTTTGTATCCAGATTCTTAGATCGGAGGGGCTTTCGCAAAAGTGACTCAAAACTTGGAGTCAAACAGAAAACTAACCTTTTCTTTTGACTCCTTTTTTTTTTGAGATTTTAACCCCACAGCTGCAGTTTATCTACGAAAATGCCATTAACATTTTTTTTTTCTTTTCGAAAATGGCTTCTTTACTGTCTCAACCTCATCTTCTTCAAGTATTTACAATATTGCCACTGCAATGAATAGTGGCAACAACCTTGTACGAACTGTTTGAAGCTTTTAATGCCCTTTAATGCACGTAAATCTCTTTACACTCTCTCTGTTTCAATTGTTATGAACTAAAAACAACATTTCTTTCACTTTCTCTCTATATTCATCCAAAAAACTCAAGCTTTTGATTCAAAATATGGGCTATGGTTGACAGAGCCATATTTCTTTCGTTTTGACTTACGGTTGCTTTCGTTTGAGGTTCTGTGTGCAAACGAAGTCATCTCACCTAGTTTAAGGTACGAATTTGAATTTTTTTTCAAGATCTGTTCGCGTAGAAGACTTACTAGTAAGTCATCTGTATGTAGAAGACTTACTGATGAGTCTTCTGGTCAAACAGACGACTTAAATTAAGTCGTCCAGCTTTGTTTGTTAAAAAAAAACACTCCAGACGACTTATATATACGTCGTCTACGAGAAACGGGCTAGTTTTGCATTTGACCGAATCGTGTCAGATCTTTGACTATTTCTGGACGACTTATAATTCAGTCGTCTCTGGGAAAGTTAAAATTTCAATATTTTATGAAAACTTGACGACTTACGTGTAAGTCGTCCTAGGTTAGTTTTGTAATTGAAAAATAAAACTTCATAATTTAACTTTAACCAGACGACTTAATATAAAGTCGTCCCTCCAGAAGACTTAATTTAAAGTCGTCCGGGGAAAGCAAAGTCGTCCAGAATTTTTCCCAATTTTCTGGTCAAACCTTGCTTATCCCGGACGACCTTAAATTAAGTCGTTTAGCTGGACGACTTTATATTAAGTCGTCTGGTTAAAGTTAAATTATGAAGTTTTATTTTTCAATTACAAAACTAACCTAGGACGACTTACACGTAAGTCGTCAAGTTTTCATAAAATATTGAAATTTTAACTTTCCCAGAGACGACTGAATTATAAGTCGTCCAGAAATAGTCAAAGATCTGACACGATTCGGTCAAATGCAAAACTAGCCCGTTTCTCATAGACGACGTATATATAAGTCGTCTGAAGTGTTTTTTTTTAACAAACAAAGCTGGACGACTTAATTTAAGTCGTCCGTTTGACCAGAAGACTCATCAGTAAGTCTTCTACATACAGATGACTTACTAGTAAGTCTTCTACGCGAACAGATCTTGAAAAAAAATTCAAATTCGTACCTTAAACTAGGTGAGATGACTTCGTTTGCACACAAGGTCTTCTCCAACCACCCAGAACCTCAAACGAAAGCAACCGTAAGTAAAAACGAAAGAAATATGGCTCTGTCAACCATAGCCCATATTTTGAATCAAAAGCTTGAGTTTTTTGGATGAATATAGAGAGAAAGTGAAAGAAATGTTGTTTTTAGTTCATAACAATTGAAACAGAGAGAGTGTAAAGAGATTTACGTGCATTAAAGGGCAATAAAAGCTCCAAACAGTTCGTACAAGGTTGTTGCCACTATTCATTGCAGTGGCAATATTGTAAATACTTGAAAAAGATGAGGTTGAGACAGTAAAGAAGCTAAGTCGTCTGCGCAGTCTTTTGGATTGAAGTAAATACCTGACTCAAGATAGCAGCTTTCATTGATCTGCGGCCTCTGCTGCCCTCGTAAGCCAGTATCGGTGGAGACGGACTGTCTGCTCTGGGACCACCAATACTAGCACCCAATTCCGGCATAGCTGTGTACGTCTAGACCTGAAGAACTTGTATAAACCCATCCACGGTGTAACAGCCAGCAATTTCTTTGTTCCACAAAGAGTCCATCAGCACCTTAAACGCGACTCTCCCCCATGGATAATTCTCAAACCGTTCTAAATCCATCACTAGCCTTGCCAGAGTAGATCGTGTAGCGGTTGAAAACTTTCTCCCTTCAATGAATCCAGTGAAGATGGAGAGGTACGCGAGCCGCTTGCGATCTTCCCTGGACCAATCCCCGCATCTCTTCAGTGCTGCTATTATCTGATCAGTAGTTGGCCCAGCTTCCAGATGAACTCCCAGCATCCCCCAGAAAGAAACCATCTCTGGGGTAACGTCACATTTTGGTGTCTCAAGGTCCTCGATGTACTCGCAGTTTAGACCAGTGAGGTTTTCAAACTCTAACAGTGAAAACCTCAAAGGTTCTGGACCAACGAGAGACCACATCTCATACTTCTTCTTAATGTCCAGCTTGAAACTGAGCATGTAGTGAACCAGCCTTGAAGCCCAACCAAATCCCTGCTCCTTGAACTTGATGAAAACTCCCAAACTCGACTCCTTGAGCTCTTCAAATTCGTCATCAGTAAGAGCTTTCCTAAGAGCAGTATGCAACTTGCTGTTATCCGTATGATACGAAATGCTATTGTGGGCTTCTGGTTCTTCCCCTGATGTGTATAACCTACGGGGGAGTTCTGGAATATCCATCCTTTTTGTCTGCAAAATAATCAAAGACAACAATATAAGTCCAGACGACTTAGTAGACGACTTAAATTACTTACAAGTCTTCCAGTCGCAGAAGGAGTTGGAGTACTCGTCATTGCGGTTATAGATCTGAAAAAATAAACGTGAAACGGTGAGAATGAGTAAATTGATAGAGACAACGTTTTATGTTCATCTTTTCCTCGAGATTGATGACTTAGCGGCGTTAGGGTTTACAGAGAAACGGCGCTAAGGTTTACAGAGAAGAAGCGGCGGCGCTAGGGTTTAGAAGAAGCGGCGGCGCTAGTGTTTAGAACGTTGGTGACCACGGTGGCGAGGGCGACGGTTTGTTCGGAAATAGTGGAATCGGCGGCGCTAGGGTTTAGAGGAATCGGCGCGGCTAGGGTTAGAAGAAGCTGCGGCGACAACGGTGAGAATGAAGTGAGATAGATAGCCGATGTTGAGAACGATGGTTTGTTCGGAAATCGTGGGAATTCGAAATCGCCTTTGAGAGAGAACTGTTAGGGTTTCTGAATTTCGTGAAAAATGAAACAAACAAAATAAAAATCACCTTATATATTGGGTAAATAATCCGGTTAGCTTTAAAATTACATTGGTAAACTTTAAGGTTTGGTCCGGTTTAGACGACTTATTCTGGCTGATAATGTACAACAGACGACTTAATATTTAGTCGTCTGTTTTCAGACGACAAAATATTAAGTCGTCCTAGACCCTAAAATGAACCCCTAAACTAAAATGACTAGATTAACTAACTAACCACGTTATAAAATCAAATTATACTTAAATAGTGTTTACTATACACAGAAATGAACACGCATAAGTTATTTTAAAAATTTTCAAAAACGGTTTTAATGCTTTCCAAAATCTAACCCTAAGAACACATACAATACTACAACATATGTTGATGAAACATAAACTTAAGAATATCATGACTCACTACTTTCACTCATCTATGCTGAAAACAATTGAAATTTGTTATATCTTAATTTATACCTCCTAAGACATATGTTAATTACATAATTCCCATTTTTCACTTATCAAAATATTTTTTACAAAATTTTTAAATTATGTTTAAGACTAACTGTCCAGACGACTTTCAGTTAAGTCGTCTGGACGACTTATTTTCAAGTCGTCTAAACAGACGACTTGCGAGGGGTAGAAACGTAAAAAAAAATCCGTTTTCTTGTTTGGTCACAAGGGGATAGTTGTAATTTCAATAGCCTTTTAGGTTACTTTTGCCTTTGACCCAAGTTGGGGTATTGTTTTGGGTTTGACTCCAAGTTTTGAGTCACACTTGGCAATTCTCCCTAGATCGGATCAATCAGAACGTACGGCAAATTAAACTAGCTGTTACAGATATTTTTCCGGCCGAATTAACCGCACTTATTCTTTTTTTTTTCTGTTTATTTTTCCGTCTCAGCTCTTTTTGAATTTTAATATATGAATTTCTTCTTCCATCAAAATAGTGATTCGCAATTTAAAAAAAAGTAATAATTTAGGGATATTCTAAACTTGTGCAATGACCCAAACTAATCTCCAAATAAATGGTGTAATCTATAGATGAAATTTCTCCAAATATTTGAATGAGATCCATGGCCACCGACTAAAATATAGTGAAGTGCCTTCGAATCCGGATACGTTAGTTCCCCAAAATCTGTCTGCCACTAAACACACCATCTTGTGATTGTGATTCACTATTGTTACATGCAAACAAATTTAAATTGGACGGTTATTTTAGAATGGGGAAACTAAACAAAATATTTGGTACTCATGACAGATTGGAGATCAAATACAAAAGTTCGGTGAATCAATTACATAAAAAATGGAATGGTCAGTAAGCAAAAAAAAAAGTTTTATGAGAAGAAAACAGAAGGAAACACTGTCACACATGATTATCTTGGAGGCAACTTGCAATTGGAGATCAGGCATGAGTAGAAACAATGGAAAACGGTAGGTAATAGCCGGCTGAAGGACCTACGTTGGTCTAGTTCAGTTGATATAGTCTTAATTTTCTAAGATTGTTTTTTAAATATTTCCTTTTTCCATTGAATTCATGTATGTTATAGGTTTTTGCTTTTATTGTCATAACTATAACTAGTAGTCCCGGGACGGATCGGATATCCGGGCAATTTTAAGATATCCGGATTCGGATCCTTATCCGGCGGATCCATAATTTTACTATCCTTATCCGGATCCGGGGTTCGCGGATATCCGGGTGTCGGATTCCTTCTAAAAATTATAATATCCGGCGGATATCCAGATCCGGATTTAGATCCTTAAAATAAATAAAAAATAATATTAATATAAATAAAATATTA